>NW_011340204.1:0-4540 GCF_000735185.1 Notothenia coriiceps | reverse complement strand
ATATTCGGGTCGACGGCGCCACGGCGCGGTGCCACAGGTCGGTGTCCCTCTTCCTGAGAGGGGCTTTACGGCAGCATCCCCCTAGCACCCAGAGGGCTCCGGCTTGGGACCTGCCCCTGCTGCCGAATGCCCTATCATCTCCTCCCTTCGAGCCCCTGGCCCAGGTGGAGCTTAAGTGGCTGTCCTTAAAGGCAGCATTTCTGCTTTCCATGACCTCAGGGTTACGAGTTGGAGAGCTACATGCCCTCTCCCTGAGCGATACATGCCTGAGGTGGAACTCCGATGGCTCGGGTGTTGCCCTCTGGCCGAACGTGGCGTTCCTGCCCAAGGTGATTCCACTAGCCCACTCCAATCGGCCTATCCAGCTGGCGCGCTTTAACGTCCCACAAGAGAACGGCACGCCTGAGTTGCTGTGCCCTGTGCGTGCCCTAGAGGCGTATATTGGTGCTACGGCCCATATACGACAGTGAGAGCAGCTCTTTATTTGCCATGGCGGCACGAGAAGGGGCTGTGCTCTCTCCATGCAGCGGCTGTCCCACTGGGTTGTGGATACAATCTCACATGCCTATGGGGCCAGTGGCCGCCCCCCGCCATCAGGGGTGAGATGTCACTCTACAAGGAGCATCTCAACGTCTTGGGCTGCCCTGAGAGGGGTGCCCCTGGAGACTATCTGCGCCTCGGAGCCATGGGCATCGTCTGGCACATTCTCCAGGTTCTACCGGGTCAATGTCGCTACTCCCCATCCTTTGGGCGTGGTCCTGTTGCCGAGCTCCGCTGCTTCCAGTAGTGAGCAAGGGCTTGGATTCTTCATGACATGGTTGGTATAGGTCATCCAGTGCTAAAGCACCGCCTCTGGCGGTCAGTAGGGACGAAATAGAACGATAGTTACGGCTGTAGCTACTGTTCTATGAGTCCCGGATGACCGCCAGAGTTTCCGGTCACTCAGAATTATTGTGTGCTCGCGAGAAGATTCTGGGAACCGATCCACTAATGACGCCGGCCGATGTAGCCATAGTCACGTGAGTCACAGGTGACTTTGTTGTTATTAGGTACTCGAACTGCGCATGCGTGCGATGGACATATCCAGTGCTAAAGCACCGCCTCTGGCGGTCATCCGGGACTCATAGAACCGTAGTTACAGCCGTAACTATCGTTATTACGTCACAGCGTATACTTCAGCGGAATATCAAAACAGCGGCCCGGGGTGCTTAACGCATCAATGACAGCGACCCTCTACCACACAAAACAACACCATTTATATAAACACCTATCATGAGTCATGACACGGCCCCCACAGCCAAGTAACAATTAAAAATGAATTAAGTCGGGCGGCCCACATTGAAAATGACTTAGGCCTACCTTTGATGATCAAATCACTTAAACACAAAGTCCATCCTCCTGTCCTTTTGGATGAAGCACGTGATGGCGGGGTCATGCAGCTGATCCTTTGCCACTCCAGTTTATCATTGTAACTCAATCTTGAAAATGACTCGCAAACGATGTCATCACTATCACTGACATGAGCCATCATGAACAAACTTATGCTAATCATAAATCTATCCATCATAAATCTATCGATTAGATTTATGATTCGAAAATAATAAAAGTAGGGTAGATATTATCAGGCTGAACAAAACGTGCATTTATCTAATAGGTTCATTTTCCACAGACCTTATTTCCAGTTTTTTTCCAAAATCCTATGGAGAAATCACATTGCTTTTTTGTCGAGGGACAATGTTTTCAAATATTATTTTTTTAAATATCTTAGGCCCTCAGAGGGCCCTGACAGCTCGCCACTGACCATTTTATTATAATTGGTTTAATGCTGCCATTTTTGTTTAGGCATCCACCAATCTAACATTTTCTTTGTCAAACCTCCCATATTCAACTTACAGTAAGTCAACCTGATATATTTAAGTCCAATATTATCTTTCTCTTTTAGCTCTGACTCCTGAGGAAGTTATACACGTATACAGTGATGCGGAAATGACTCTTAAAACCCTAAAGTGACTGAGCATTTACCAACCCGGTTCAGTTGTCTCGAACTCAGCGTTTTTTTTAACGCGCTTGTTGATAGAAGCCTGAAATAAGTTCTGTGGTTAACACAACCTGAAGAGATTTAAACATTTTATTCTCTGACATATAATCCATCTGTAAATATCCCACTCGTGAATGTCCGAAGCTTGTATCATAAAAACAGCTGTTGCTAACAATTGAACAAAAGAGACTACAAAACGTCATCATGCCGACACAAAACTGCCAAAACAGTAAGCTGAACAATGCCGAAAAACTCGTAGAGCTGATGGGAAGTCAACTACAGAGTTAGGGGATAATCCTCTGGGACTTAGTCATTTACAAAACACATACGACATTGATGTATTTGTAATTTAAAATATTGATCAGTCAAGCTTTAATATTCGGCATTAGCAACAGTTGAGAATTCACTGGTGCAGTCTCTACGCTACAAATGCTCTGAATAATAAATGAACAGGTAATACTCCTTTAAGCAGCTCAGGTAATCTCTACTTTAATCACTATGTGCTGACTTTGAAACCACACTAAGGTCTTATTAGGTTTGAACATTTTAAAGTTTTGTTGCAACATTATCAGTACTCTAAAGGCCGGTTCAATTCTGGTTGTGGTGTGGTAAAAGTCTGACATCCAAACCAAATAAAATAGACAAATAGCAACAACTGTCGAAATAGATTCTTGGTCATCATGAGTCATGACCAATCAGCAGACAACCAGTTGGTTTCAATATCTAAGATATCCCTCATCTCTTCTAAGTTCTGTTCAGCTCGAGGAACATGAGTGCTGCTTGTTTGAGGCTCGCTGAAAAGAGACCCACAGGGAAGCAAAGCACTTTGCCAGCAAATTCACAGGGATGGGAATACACACCGGCATTTCTGCTCCGGTAGCATTCAGTCAGGCCTCCGAGGTGAAGGACAACTTGTACAGTCTCATAAGCATAAAGAACGGATTTCAGTTTTCACTGATGTATTGAGTCAAATGTGGCCCTTTTTTATTCACAATCATCTCTCCTGCCAAATCCCTGAATCTAACTTTATGAGGAAACCTGCAATAACTTTTGTACTTTACAGATCGTTTTGGCAATTTAATGTATTAGCAATATCCAGTTACTGTTTTGAAGAGGTGCTGACCTAAAGAACATTTTACTGGTCTCAGTAGGGAGTTTTACTTTCTTACTGTAATCTAAATTATATTCAGCTTTTCTACTCTCTCAAGGCAATCAACATTTCTTTGGCTTGAGAAAATGTTAAGTAGACGCACATGAGAGCAACCTATCCAGGTACTTTCTCTCTATGTCATGGCCATGCCCCTTTTTTGGTTGAAAACATTCCCTCTGATTTGACTGCCAGTAAATACAAATTTACATACATTCTTAAGTTTTCAATAATCACATCAAACATTTAAGAATAGTGTGCATTTTTCTAAAATGAGTCAAATTTAAGATGGTCATTCAGGGAAACAATTTCACAAAGTCATTGGAGATTGATGATCGGTGCATATACAGTGGGGCAAAAAAGTATTTAGTCAGCCACAAATTGTGCAAGTTCTCCCACTTAAAAAGATGAGAGGCCTGTAATTTCATCATCCTAGGTATACCTCAACTATGAGAGACAAAATGAGAAAAAAAAATCCAGAAAATCGCTGTCTGATTTTGAAAGAATTTATTTGCAAATTAAGGTGGAAAATAAGTATTTGGTCAATAACAAAAGTTCATCTCAATACTTTGTTATATACCCTTTGTTGGCAATGACAGAGGTCAAACGTTTTCTGTAAGTCTTCACAAGGTTTTCACACACTGTTGCTGGTATTTTGGCCCATTCCTCCATGCAGATCTCCTATAGAGCAGTGATGTTTTGGGGCTGTCGCTGGGAAACACAGACTTTCAACTCCCTCCAAAGATTTTCTATGGGGTTGAGATCTGGAGACTGGCTAGGCCACTCCAGGACCTTGAAATGCTTCTTACGAAGCCACTCCTTCGTTGCCCGGGCGGTGTGTTTGGGATCATTGTCATGCTGAAAGACCCAGCCACGTTTCATCTTCAATGCCCTTGCTGATGGAAGGAGGTTGTCACTCAAAATCTCACGATACATGGCCCCATTCATTCTTTCCTTTACACAGATCAGTCGTCCTGGTCCTTTTGCAGAAAAACAGCCCCAAAGCATGATGTTTCCACCCCCATGTTTCACAGTAGGTATGGTGTTCTTTGGATGCAACTCAGCATTCTTTCTCCTCCAAACACGTCTAGTTGAGTTTTTACCAAAAAGTTCTATTTTGGTTTCATCTGACCATATGACATTCTCCCAATCCTCTTCTGGATCATCTAAATGCTCTCTAGCAAACTTCAGACGGGCCTGGACATGTACTGGCTTAAGCAGGGGGGACACGTCTGGCACTGCAGGATTTGAGTCCCTGGCGGTGTAGTGTGTTACTGATGGTAGCCTTTGTTACTTTGGTCCCAGCTCTCACACAGATCTTGTGATCATTTTGACCCCACGGGGTGAGATCTTGC
>NW_011340203.1:0-4572 GCF_000735185.1 Notothenia coriiceps | reverse complement strand
AGCGTGAGAGTCACGCAATTAACCCATATCTCGCGCACTCACGCCACACTCGCCTTTCCTCACGCTAAGTTTTCGTCCAAAATAAATGTATATAGACCTAAATATAAAAATAAAGTGAAGGAACAGCAAACCGAGCGGTCTACAAAATGAGACGGTCTTCTGGCTTAGTTCAGTACAATTGGAACGATATTGGGAGATTTTGATTTCACGGATAAATAACTCATGAACAAAACGTTATTCAGACACAAATGACGTCTCCTAAGTACCATGGTAAGGTTGACAACGAACTACAATCTATCACATTTTGATAAAAAAAAGCCAATAGGCACCGTCCTCCGAGCTGGACACATTACATTGGTCTCTATCTGCAGCCGGAGAAGAAACGAGTGCTCAGGGACCGTCTGCAAAGTGCAACTCCGAAAAAAGAGAATACAATAATATTCAATCACTATTATACAGCTTATTACTACCAAACTCACTACACACATCAATAGTCTGTCTCCTGTGTGTCATACTACAGCAAGGAGTTTGGAAGAATATGCTTTTGAATAATTTTTGGGAATATTTATAATGTATAATCATCTTAAATAACTTTACTATTATACAGTATATTTCTACCAAACTCACTATTTTTGCATTGTTGTTGTTAGCATCTGGTTAGCTAGCTGCGCTAACGGATATTAAAAGCTGTTTCTAAAACAAGGAAAGGGAGAGCTCTGTCCTGTCAGACTGAGAGTGATATCTACAGCTCAGTGAGGTAAGGGACTCTGTTTAGATAGTTAACTTTAGTCTAGTTATCTCAGTGGGTCTCAAACGTTTTGGTCACCATTTATGAGAATACATGAACAACTATATGACAGTAGAACAAGGATACAGTTTAAAAGGTGAGTGATTTGTAAAATATCCATAAAGAAAAATAAAATCTGTTTACAGTTCTGCTTCATATGGGTGTTGAGAGATCCATACATTAATTTTGCTCTCAAAATGCACCAGGTTGATGCCTTTAACTTCAATATTTAAAATCTTCCCGGGGGAGCATGCCCCCAGACCCCCCTAGAGGAGGTGAGGACCCCTTCCACTTATAAAATAGCACTTTACCTCTGCTTACACCTATATCCCATTTTATATGCCGTGAGCTGATTATCGAGCCTTCATTGTAAGAGTCGCGGGTACACTGTGCGTATTCCACTGTAGCGCCCGGTACATTAATGGGAAACCCTAGTTTGTACATACATTTGTAACACTGTACACATGAATGTTTCTTTTTTCAGTTCACCAAAGAGAAAATCTCACTCCAAGCTGAATTCAAATGTTGGCAGCCCTGCTTAACAAGTTAACAAAAATAGATGGCAGTTTCATGCAGTGAACATATTGCAAACAGCTGTGATTTCATTGAAATAAGGCAGCACAAAACAATAGTGGATTTGTTGGGGGGTACATTGAATGTTTGTTAGGAATGTCAGTAAATCGGTCTCTATTTATCTATAAATGAATATGGGTGATATCTTCTAATTTCCACAGAGCTGCTCTACACTGTGTGAAAATGTTTATGCAGCTATTAATATTAGTGCATTTAAGATGGTTGATGGTTTGATTGTCATTTAGTTGCATATGATAGCCATTGAAGCTTTTACATTTTTAAACCTAAAAAACTATCCAACAATCTATAATTTGTTTGCATATTTTTCCTGATAATATATGAAAACACCAAATTGCACATTTGTTGAGAGATGCCTGCTGCTAAGACCTGTCACAAAATAAGAAATACAATTGTAAAATATAAAAATACCAGAGATTCCAAAAGCATTCGAGTTGTAATTGTCCAATTATGCCTGGTGTTCCACAGGGCTCCACTCCGAGCCCTTTGCTTCTCCTGTGATTATTGCGGTTTGATGTTTCACTATTCAGAGAAACAACATATTCTTCTGCAAAGGTTCATATGCAGTTCAGAGCATTACAGTACCTGTTATGCAAAGATATATTGAAGTTATGTGGATGTCAAGGTGTTTGCTTTCTTATGATCATACAGAACTCCCTTTATGAATTAATTATTTTCTGCACTTAGTTATGAATGCAGCAACCAGCCTTTAATTAATTGTATTAGATATTATACCTCAACATATCAACCCTTTTTTAGCTTCTCTGCAAAGATAACATTTCATTTAAAAGATTTGCTGCTTACTCACCATGTTATGTTTGACTTTCAACCAGGTATGTGTTTTCTTTAATTCCATTATGAACCAGGCAGCAATCCTATATTCAACATAATGGGTTCAATTGTCCAGACTGAGTACGAATAATTATAAGGACCACTATTTTCCTGGGGTCCATACAAAAGACAATACAAGACATTTAAGCAAAATATTATTTTCAATCCACATTATCAACAAAACTGAACCATAAAGCTCCTCATTGAGCAGTTAATGTGCATGTGGGCAGCTTTGTTTCAGCTGGATCCAAAAGAGCTCATGCTAAACAACAGAATCCAGATTTTACACTCAAGCAGCAGTCCATAGAGAATTGGGTTGAGACTCAGATGGACTTCCATTTCCAAATGCACCAGCTAAGGTGTTTCTGAACTGTTTGTTACATGGATATTAAAGACGCTATGTTTAAACACCGATGAGGTTTTGTTGTGTTATTGCTTTCCTACACTTTTGAGTCCGTCTTTTGTATTGCTCTTGTAATACAGCTCATAAAGTGTGGTCCTACAGTAAGTGAACTGTTGTTACAAACGCTCTATAATGACATCAACAATGTCAGTGTGCATCGAGACCCGGTGAGGACACTACCTATACTGAATCAGCAATCACTGTAAGTTATATTCTTGTTTAAATAGACTTCTCTGTTTCATTTATTCTACTCTGTATAATTGTTCTGTAGTTATTGTAGCTAAAACGGCGATTTCTGAGAGATTTTAAATCTCAGATCTGCTCAACTCAACCTGTAACACAGGTCTCAGTGGGTCACGCGCCTCAACCCTGCATTACAATAGGCAGGAACACTCTGCTGATTGCGCGACGTGCAAACAGCGTGAGTTAGTAAAATCTCAGCTAAAAATCATTTAAATAGCGCATTTAAAATCAGAATAACTCAGTGTGCATCCAGACCCGGTGAGAACACTACCTATACTGACTCAGCAATCACTGTAAGTTATATTCTTATTTAAATAGACTTCTCTGTTTCATTTATTCTACTCTGTATAATTGTTCTGTAGTTATTGAAGCTAAAACGGCGATTTCTGAGAGATTTTAAATCTCAGATCTGCTCAACTCAACCTGTAACACAGGTCTCAGTGGGTCACGCGCCTCAACCCTGCATTACAATAGGCAGGAACACTCTGCTGTCGCCCACCAGCTGAAGAGAGTTAACTAATTAGAGGGGCGTTCCCCCACAGCTGTGAGAACTCAGCAATCAGGTGTCCATCTTAGGTGGCTCTTTCCTGGAGCGTCAGCCAGACAAAGACATTGGAGTCCTGTGGGAGTCAAAGACTGACAAAGACATTGGAGTCCTGTGGGAGGCAAAGAGGGAGGCAAAGAGGAGGCAAATCCTAATTTGATTGAGCTAAGTATCGCTAGTGTTTTCTTTTGTTTTATTCAATTCTCTTAGTTTTTTTAGCCCCTCATGCTATAATCATGTATATTTTCTCCATTCCTGTTCATGTGTCCTCTCGCAATTATCACTGGCCCCGTGTATCTCCTAATCGATATAACCGGCCTGCTCTTGTCTATCCCACATGCTCCACTGAGATCCAACATCTCGTTTCAGGGGGCCTGTGGAACTGCCAGTCAGCTGTTCCTAAGGCTGACTTCATCTCTGGCTAGGCTTCCCTGCAGCCTCTGGATTTCCTTGCTCTCACGGAGACCTGGATTACTCCATCCAACACATCCACCCCAGCAGCTCTCTCCACAGCATATTCCTTCTCCCATACACCCAGACCCTCTGGCAGAGGAGGTGGCACTGGTCTCCTGCTCTCTCCCAACTGGAGCTTTTCCCTCTTCAAGCTACCTAACTTCACTCCTTCCACCTTTGAATTCCATGCCGTCACAGTAACCCATCCTATACAATTAACCATTGTTGTTCTCTACCGTCCACCAGGCGCCTTGGGGGACTTCTTGGAGGAGTTAGATAATCTCCTCTCACACATCCCTGAAACTGGCCCTCCCGCTGTACTTCTCGGAGACTTCAACCTCCAGACAGGGAAGATAGACGAACTAACATCTCTTTTAACCACCTTTGCCTTCTCACTGTCTCCATCCCCACCAACTCATAACGCTGGCAATGTCCTTGATCTCATATTCTCAAGGAACTGCACTACTTCTAACCTCTCTGTAAACCCGCTCCACACATCCGATCACTTCTTCATTTCATTCTCCCTACCCCTTTCCAAACATAACAAACTAATCTCTTCTAACCAGTGGCGGTTCTACGGGGTGGCACGGGGTGGCAGCTGCCACCTCAGAAAAATTTGGCAGCTTTGTTTTGAAAGAAAAGTTGTGGCTCATCGGACATTTATTAGAGAAAATCTCTAATGTCCGAGTGCAAGTGAATGCAGCACAAGACGCGAGCCTT
>NW_011340202.1:0-5122 GCF_000735185.1 Notothenia coriiceps | reverse complement strand
TCTCTCTCTCTCACAAACACAAACACACACACACACACACACACACACACACACACACACACACACACACACACACACACACACACACACACACACACACACACACACACACACACACACACACACAAATTAACAATGTTAAAGGTTACAACAGCATTGCATATTGCTCACGTCAAGATATTCTCACATCTAGGGGCCCGTGTCCACATAGCGCCGGCGTCTTTTTTCAATTGATTCTAATCAGAACAGAGCGCATTTCGTCTCGTGCAGCTTAATATACAAAAAGCAATGCAACCAGCGTCTTTTTTCCGAGCGCTCTGAGCACTTGGAGCTTAAAGTATGTCAGATTTTCTGAAAAAACGGTGGTGACGTCACTGTAGAAATGGTGGAGAAGCTTGTGTTGGACCTTGTTTTCAGACGGAAATTTTAATAGCAAAGATCAAAAAGCCTGTTTGTTGGAGCAGATCGGCCGGGTAAACATTTATGCTGCTGATATTGAGTGTGTGACTTTTGCCATCCTCCTACTTCGCTATGCGGGGGTCAGACTGAGCGCTGAAGCTCGATCAGACAAAGTGGGAGAGCAAGCATCTTCTGGTTTGTAGTCAGAAAACAATGTCAACGGAAAATGTAATTGCACCTACAGATAATTGTAACCAAGGGGGCGGGGCTAGTCTGTGTTGTTGAGATATTGTTTTTTGGATGAAAGAAACCCCCCTGGCGCCTTTCTCCCATAGAAAAAGCACTATATGGACACAGGCTCTAACAGTGCAATATCACAGCTCACACAGAAGCTTCTAAAGACGTCACATACAGCTGAGAGCAGTCCCAATGAGGGGCCTGCTCACAGGTTCAGGATTGAGGGTTGAAGAGAAAATATTCTGCTGTTACCTCCAGCTCTCTGAGAGCGTTGTCACACTCCTTCTGACCCGGAGCCTGCTGAGTGCACATGGTGATGAGCTGGTTGATGCTGTCTGTCACTGCCCTGCAGACACAGAGACAAAGAGACGTGAGACAGAGAGACAGAGAGGTGTGTGTACAGTAACTGTAAAGCCCGCCCCCCCCCACTGACAATTTACCTCAGCCACATCATCTCTATGCATTAAATTAATTTACCGAATGTACAAAATATCTGTTTTTTTTTTTTTTATTACTGCCGAATTTTATTCCATTCTATTTCTATGTAAATACTGCTATATTTTTTTGTTATTCTTAATATTTTTTAATGTTATTATAGTTTTCTTACAATCTTTCAATTCTATCTGTGTTTTTTAATTTTTGTTTTACTTTTAAGTATGCATTTATTACATTACATTTAGCTGACGCTTTTATCCAAAGCGACTTACAATATGTGCGTTCGACCAACAAGATACAAACTTGAAGAAAACAGAATCATATAAGTACATCAGGTTTCATAGAGCTAAAACATTTCAAGTGATGCTCAACTGGCTTTAGATAAGCCAGTCCTTTATTAGTATATAAGTGCTTTGTTAATAGTTCTATCGCTCGAAGTGGAGTCTAAAGAGATGAGTTTTCAGTCTGCGCCGGAAGATGTGTAAGCTTTCTGCTGTCCTGATTTCAATGGGGAGCTCATTCCACCATTTTGGATGCACCATGACATCGAGTCAAATTCCTCGAACGTGTCAACCTACCTGGGAATAAACCTGATTCTGAACATATACTGTACAGTATATGAAAGACAGAGAGATACAAGATTATGTAAAGCCATTTAAAATAATTTCTGTCTAACTTATAGTATTCTAAATAAGACTGCATGTCTGTTGAAGGGGCAGTGTGTGTGTGCGTGTGTGTGTGGGTGTGTGCGTGCGTGCGTGCGTGCGTGCGTGCGTGCGTGTGTGTGTGTGTTACCGAGCGGCGGCTGCCAACTGGTTCTTCAGGTTGGGGGAGCTGGGGTCAGTGGACAGGGCTTTGGCCGACAGCAGCAGCTTGCTGGAGGACATGGAGATGGTCTTCAGGTTGGACACCACCTGGGTCTGGTCCTCTTTAGACTGCAGGAGGAAAGGACGTACAGAAATCATATAACTGTGTCCTGAAATTAAACTATTTATTTTGACTTAATTTTACTTTGACCATTCTGCTACCACATATACTAGAAACAGCTAATTCATCCATACATTTGTTAATTAGCTAAATAGAGAGATCCCTATCACTTGACCCTTATTTCAAGTACATATGGCCAAATTGTGTCGCAAATGTATCATGAATTAGTTTCATGACCCATATTATAATATGTAGTTTTTCTCTGATGTATTCTGCTTTGAAGTTGCTGAGAATTACTCAGCTGTCATCTCATGAAATACTTCAGAGGCCTCCCACAGTGGATTTAAAGAGGAAGTTAGCAGCAGGAAGTCCTCATGCTGAAACCTTTTGGGCCCGTTTCCCCTCTGGCCACAGGCAGTATCACTTCCTGTAAGTATTCTGTCGTTATGCTGACCTGGGATGTTCCCGCCATGTCGACACCAGCATCCAGGAAGTTGCTGAAGTCCTGTCCGAACTTGCTGGTGGCGCGGGAGAGGTCCTGCGTGGTCCCTCTGGAGGCCTGCACCACCTCGTTGGCAGACTGGTTCAGACCGGCCGCCACCTGGTTGAGCTGACCCTGAACCTCCTGGAAGCTTCTGCCGCTGGACGGGAACTAACAACAGAGAGAGAGGAGAAACATGAGAGACACAAAGGAACAAGAGGTCGCTATACAGTAACACTAACATCTGGGAAACTCACAATTTTAATGCACATTTTTTAGTCAGACTGGTTTGTTGTCATTCATGTGAATGCGGTTTTTGGGTAAAGAATACAGCAAAAATAATAAGGAAAACAAAGTATGTGTTGGAAATATATCATAAAAACCGAGAAACCGGCAAAGAGAGGTTTAGATTAAGTTTTCAAATCCCTTTTTGCAAAGACTGAAAGAAGTGTGATGATATTTTAATGGCTTTGGGCAGCTTTAAAGTTGATATACCATACTGCTTTCCAGAAAGGGACAATTCTAAAAGCTTTGACATTAACATGGCTGTTATAGTGGTCCCATTAGCAGAACTGCACCCATATTTAAGTATTTGTTATTTTGGACCCCACCTGCAGTTTTGTTATTTATTTTTAAACAACAGTCTTTGGGCCCTGGTCCCCTCACAGAGAGGATCTTCACTTGGAAAGCCACAAACCTCAGTGAGAAGAAGCATTCATCTCACCACTGTTAACACATTGTTAGTGATTCAATCTGTATTACTCACAGAGTTGGACAGGAGAGCCTTGCTGGCTTCGCCCACAGTTCGGATAGCGTTGTCCACATCCCTCTGACCAGGAAGGCAGTTCACACACCTGTTCAGGGCCTGAGACACTGCCTTAGCCACCTACACACACACAAACACACACATTTTGGATTTTAGATAATAATCAGAACTTTAAAAACAGAAATCAATACAACTTTGGGAAGTCGGCCAACAGCTTGTTTTCTTACACCCCTTAAAATCAAGAAAGCTTTAGGAATATGAGCTCTCAGGGATTAAACACACTCTCTCTCTCTCTCCCTCCCTGGGTCTCACCTGGGCGAGTCGCTGCTGACTCTCTGGGTCTCCGGGCTTGGCGATGGCCCTCTTGGTCTCTTCAATCAGATTGGCTGATTTGTCCATGACGTCTCCGGCGCAGTCCAGAATGGCGTTGCGTGCCGCCGGGTCTTCGGTGGTGGCGGCGACGGCTCGGGCCCCCGAGGCCAAAGACTTCAGGGCCTGGGCCACATCTCTGGCTGCCATGCCTGGGTGAAGGAATAACCACATTAATAAATACAGAAACAATGTCACATGAGCTTTACATTCAATCACATTAAAACAACACAGCTCTGCCTCAAAAAGCTTATTGCAGCTAATTATTATCAGCTGATAATTCTATATCAGAAAACAGGCAAGTGGTGTGATTGGCTGTTGGCTCATTGAAATAGAACAGAAATTAGAACAGCCAATCACAAGACTGCACTGTTTGTCTTGATGACAAAACAATAATGGTATAATGTTTGGCTTTACAAAATAAAACGGTCATTTCGTAAAATAAAAAATTACTTAATTAACAATTTTGTAATAATTAGTTTACTTCCAAACCTGTATATAAATATAAATACATGTTAAAGTTCTTCAGTGTATTTTGTCTGTATTTAAACATATGATGATTTTTCAAAATGTCATATTTATGTCTTTATTTGGAACACTTTGGGTGTCCATTTAAGTCCATTTAAGTTTTCTATTTTACAAATAAAATGTACTGTTTCTTAATTTCTAAGTTTATGTAGCAGTAGTTTGTAGGCTTTCTTTCATATATTAATATTTGCGGTATGAGTGTCTCTTTTTGATGTTGCACCCACCGGTGTAGTTCTCGTTGCCCTGCGTGGCCTCGCTCAGCAGCTGGGCCATGGCTGAGCTCACTGCCTTAGTGCTGCTCCCCAGATCCTGAGAGGACTTCTCCAGCTGAGACACAGAGAGGACACACACTGTCAGCCATACTGTTCATAATATCAGTGTGTGTGTGTGTGTGTGTGTGTGTGTGTGTGTGTGTGTGTGTGTGTGTGTGTGTGTGTGTGTGTGTGTGTGTGTGTGTCTCACCGTCTCTCCTGGCAGTGGTTTCAGTATCCCCGCCTTAGCTGAAGCCTTGGCCTCCTGGATTTCCTTCTCCAGACCTCGTACAGTGGACAGAGCGTTTTCTATCTCCAACGGACCGCACGCCTCCTGAGCCTGCATGCACAAAAACACACAAACACACACATATCAGTGAGGTGTCTGTCTGAGCGACAGGCTTTAAAATAATTGACAGGAGATAAAACTTCTTATATAGAAAACTTGTTTTGTAGAAAAGCTCAAAATTGTTAAAAAATAAAATCCCATGCCATATGAAGAGGTGTCATTTACTCAGGCTTCAAGGGGCCATTTCTGAGAAACGTTTTCCCATTGAAGCGCTTGCTAAAACTGACTTGGAGTTTTGGATAATAATACAAAGATGTTCCTGCATGAGGCCCATCCTTTACTTAAAACATACTGTAGGTGCCATAATGCTACTTAGCCCAAGTTCATTATTTGTATTATTATTATTATTTGTTTACGTCACTTTTATTTGTTTGTTGAGC
>NW_011340201.1:0-453 GCF_000735185.1 Notothenia coriiceps | reverse complement strand
TTATTGGTTTATTTCCATAATCTCTGGCTTTTTTGGCGTCGGTCAGGAACTGAATTTCAAAATAAAAATAACCGGAAACAGACGTAGGCCTCTAGGAGTTTAGGATGGCCGAAGACACTACACTACCCATAATCCCCAGCTATCGTTTACACAGTCCCCGTGATTAATCTTCAAGCTCTGGGATTGGATGTTGGAGTGGCAGTTCGCCAAGGTTACGCCTAGCGTCAAACAGCTTTTTGAAATGGAACGAAACCACGCCAGACTATCCAAAACTGGAATCGAACGCCCCCCCAGAACTACACATGTGTCAAGGGGGTGAACTCAGAGGCATGAACTCAAATGCACAACTCAGACTCAGACACGGGTGGTGTTCAAAAATAAAGACTTTACTGGAATTAACACAGTAACAAAAACAAGAAACACAAAATCACTCTTCCGAGGAAAAACTAGATG
>NW_011340200.1:0-9969 GCF_000735185.1 Notothenia coriiceps | reverse complement strand
TCGCCTTCAAAATAAAAGCATCTAAATAAAACAGGAAGTTAATCTAAATTACATTTAAAGGTCCCATGTCATGCTTTTCAGGTTATTACCCGTCACCTTGTGTGTTATGAAGGTTTTTATGCATGTAAACGGTCTGCAAAGTCACAAACCCTCAAAGTGCACACTGTAGCGAATAAAACTTAACTTAATCTTAAGGGAATATTTTAACAAAGGATAGGCTATACATATGATGTTATCCTCTACATGCTGTCAACCCATCACCACATCAACATGTCCCAAAACATCAGCCGTTAGCTGTTAGTGTAAGGTTTTAGCACTAGTATCCTGTTAGCTGTTGTGTTTTTAGTGTTTTGTCTATCTGTCTTTTGATGTTAATTACTCTACTCTCTCTCTCCAGGTGTCGGCACTTCCTGTCCGTGTGGCACCTGCTAGACTGATTGTTGTTCCCGCCCCTGATTGTGTCCACCTGTGCCCCATTACCTAATGTGTATATTTAGTCCTTCTCTCCCTTTGTCTGGTGTTGGTTCGTCTTGTGATGTCGTTATCTCCATGCCTGTTTGCCAGAGATCCATGTTACATTACCTAGTAGAACCTAGTGATTCTATGGAGAATCCTAGTAGAGCCGAGTAGTCATTATTGATAGCTTTGGTTTCTTTACAATAAAGAATATTACCAAGCAACGGAATTGAGCATCTGAGTTCTTACGAGGCCATCGTATCAGTTAGCACACAGAGCTCACAGCTCCTCATATCTGTTCAGAAACTGGACAAAAGTTAAACATGTACAAACCGGATGAATACAGTCGCTGCATTATTTCTGTCTGCATCATGTGACTTCGGACGGAGCAGCTACAGCTTAGTTTAGCCTGATCGATCCGATGTCCATTCAGAAAACACGCATTTTAAAAGGTTTTTCGCCTGCCGTCTTGTCTGCACACTTGTCAAAGCATTAATTCATCGTTTTTACATACTGTATCAGTATGTTGTTACTTCGGCATCATTTTGAACCGTGTATTACAATGAAATCACGGTAAAATATGTTCATTTTGTTGTAGTTGGTATCTACCATAGTATTTACATGGGGTTGGGAGATAAGCCCCGAATATTCGCATCGCTCAGATAACTCGAGTTTCACCGCCGCTGTCAGCTGTGTTTGCTCCTGTCATTCAAACAGGACGCGCTGGAGAGGGGGGCAGGGCTTATATAAATATGTTGACATTAAAGTTGAAATAATACAAATAAAGTTGAAATGTTGGATCTTGAAAATAAATCAAGTGTTATATACTGAACAACCCTAGATAATCTCCTTTAGTTTGAGGTCTGTGCATCATATGTGAAACCTATTTTCCATTTAAACTCTGGAATATGGCCTCTTTTCATCCGAGCAGATAGCAGCTGGTCAAAGAGATTTTTCTTCAGAGAGCAATAGACAGGGAAATTAAAGGGCCCGCTGTGAAACATAGTCTGTCAATGCTAACAGTCCGAAACATCCCCGTCTCTGATTCCTTCGGCCAGGCTGCGGCCAAGAGCATCTACATGCTGATATTAAATCATCTTCCTGTTTTATACTTTTTTTGCTACTGAACGTCCCTGAGCTTTTTTCTCTTTAGACATAATGTGCTTTGCCAAGAACGTACTTCGGTACCTCTGATGTATTTATTACCAAGAAAAACTTAGTTTTACCTCTGGTGAGTCTCAAATGTACAGCCAAGATCAGTTACAACTCAATGTTACAAGGGGTAGTGAAGTTTATTTATATAAATAAGGATACATCTTCTCATCTAACTTTCAAATATTTAAATTTGTATTTTCTGGAAATAACGGTATTATGCCTTACCATAAATGCTGTCTCATGTAAAATACTCTCAATGTAGAATGGCTACATCCTAAACCCTTAAAATGTCAATGGGATCCATGTTGGACAATAACGGTGTACTTGTAAAATATTGTTATACAAAGTCTTTTAAACCTGGATATGAATTTGTGAAAAAGAGACTCCCTTCTCTGCAAGCATTTTTTTTTTTTAAATGTTGGAAAACACAGTAAGGCCAGATATGTTTGAAATAAACATGATTCTGGTCACATGTATGGCCCTCCTGCCTTTTTAAGAGGAATACTGAAGTTGATGTGAGTACCATATGATACTGTGTAAACACCATAACATTCCTGCTGAGTAAATAGTCACACCATTAAACTATACTATTGGACATTCACTGCCTGTGGGATTCAGACTGATTGATTAAAGTGTCCTTGTAAGACACAGTGTAGTTGCAACACTTATTAGCCTATCACTAGACGTTCCCTTTAAGCCGTCTCCCGGGTGGAGACGTGTTAATGGTGGCTAGTGCCTGTCATGAATCTGGCAGCCTGACTTTCCACTTCACCTCCACAGAGGAGCTGTACTGGGTTGCTAACAACCTTTATATGAACAGCAGGGATACATTTAAAGTTTGTACAAACACTTCAACAGTGCTGGCCACATAGTAGGCTATGTGGTGACATCAAC
This sequence comes from Notothenia coriiceps, assembly GCF_000735185.1. Classification (NCBI taxonomy): domain Eukaryota; kingdom Metazoa; phylum Chordata; class Actinopteri; order Perciformes; family Nototheniidae; genus Notothenia; species Notothenia coriiceps. Next base: position 7,464 of record NW_011340200.1, on the reverse strand, counting down.
AAACCTCAAAATGTTCGGAAAGATGTTTGATTTAAAGTTAGCATTAACACGTTACAAGAAAGAGTGTAACATCTTTGGGAAATACACCTATATATAATTTCTTGCTCTGAGCCAGATGAGAAAAAGGATACCACTTTGACGGTTAGTTTAGCATAAAGACTGAAAACAGGCGGGAACTGCTAGTCTGGCAATGTCCATATGTATTTTAAAAGCAGCTACCAGTTAATCTCCTCTAAAGTTTACAAAATTAGAAGTTGAACCTTATTTTATATTATTTAAATCAATGTTTATAGTTGTATGTGCCTAGCTAAGGATTAGCCCAGCACATAACTTTATGTTAATCTTGTCCTTTTTACACATTTTGAACAGATAAAACACATTATTTTAAAACAAATTATCGAGTTTTCTTTGTATTTATTGACAAAAGGAATGAGATGATAACTAACTTTTAATATGCTGGTAGGTGGATTATGTTACCTTTGAACAAAGACAAGCTAGCTGTCTCCTCCTTTGCTAAACTAAGCTAACCATCTGCTTGCCGTAGTTTAGTAAATTCAACAACTCTTGATAAAACAGTGAGTAAAGTGATTTTTCCAAAATGTCCAACTATTTTACTAAAAGTATTAGGGTAAACTAGAAACATTACATTTCAAAATGTTACAAACTATTCTACATAAAATGATACTATATGATTAATAGTTTAGGCCACACGGTGGCTGTACTTAAAACTAAATACCATTTCTAGTTAAAATGATAAATTATTATTCAAGTTACTAAAATGTAGGGCTAGTGGAGGTTAAAGTGAGTTTCCCGGATACAGATTAAGCCTTGTCACAGAATATACAAATATCCATTAAATATCTTTACACAGAGAACCAGGAAATAATGTTTGTCTGGAGAAGGTTCTAAAATAATAATAAAAAAGGAACTTTTCCATGCCGTGTTGAGTATTTAATCGAAACTGATTGGGTGTTGCTTAGGAGTAGAAATGGTTTCAAAAATCTTTTCACAACTTCTATAATGTAATGTTAATTTAGATTGATATTGAGTAGAAAAGTAACACTCTGGAGACGGCGCCTGCCAAAGCGCACATGAGTCAGAAAAGCAAAGCTCAAACACCCTCAAACAGCGCAGGGAAAGCCAAATGGATAACTCACAGATGAGTGGCAGCTCTGAGTCTGACAATCCCTCTATGAAATGTCTTTGGTGCTTTACTGACAAATTGATCCGTTTTGGCTGAGGTCCCCACTTCTCACCCAGGGAAGAATAAAGTCTCAGACATTCTGTAATTGTCCTTGAGACTGGACTGGACATTTCCACCATGGCAAGAAGTTGAAGCGGAACAAATGGCACATTCTAGAATATGGAAATGATATTTGTGGTGTGCAGTGCAGCGGCAGCCAATTCGAGATCCGTCCAATTTTAAAATGAGAGATTTCAGCGTCTGCATGAGTCTTTATTAGTAATGTTTGTAGAGGCTTTGGCTCCTGTACCTTTAGCGGGTTTGAGGGCTGTCAGTGTGCCGGGCTCCCTATAGGTCTGAAAGGGCACCCAGGTGTCAGCCTACCTCCAATATTCGCTGAAACTTTATAATTGAATCTCGCAGAGCTTCTGACTTTCAGTGGAATGCCAGAGATTTAATGTCGGGGAGCTTTGAGGAGCCTTGTGGAAGTTTCTGTTCAGTCTGCTCTTATTTTACTGTGCACTGTGGTTTGTTAAAAATGAACCAAGGGGAAGCAGGGCAGTTAAAGTGTCACTTTAACTCTTATTCCACATAAATCTGCAATTAAAAAGGAAGATACTTTTATTATTTATATGGATAGGAGGTGCTATCATCTGTTTTCACTCCCAATTTACCATGTATGATGCAATATTTCATACATTCCCTAATTCTATTTACACATGTTAAGTGCAGATTCTTTGTTGAAGGCACAATATATTCTAATAGATCTTCTGCCACTAGGGGCATCTCAAAACAATAACAAAAGACAGATTTTTTTACTTGGAGCCAATAATTCTAGGAGTAAAGAATAAAGCAGTGTCACATAATAATGAGTGTTTCTCCATCACAGCTCAGCAAACAAGGGATGTCTCGGAGGGGACTGCAAGCTGACTTGCTACAAATGTTGGCTCAGCTTGTTTCTCGTAAAACTTAAGATCCAGATGTTCAAGAGGTTTCTATCATGAGCCGAATTATCTGCAGAGATCTTCTCTTCTCCAAAACAAACAAACATGGTGAGTAAAATCAGTGTTTCTCTAAAAGCGGTTAAGCAGACATACATAACATTGAGAGATTGTGAGCTAACCGCTAATGTTAGCACAGCTTGTTTCTCTAAGGGTCAAAACGTTCAAGGACTAATACTTTCGTTTGGCTGAAATACAAAGTTAAAAACCAACCACATTTTTTAAGTCGTAAAAAAGGAACTATAAACTGAATAAAAAGTACTTTTATGGCAGCTTTTGGAAGCCATTCCAAACATTAACGCATGCTAAAAGGTGCACACATGAAACCTAGATTAAATTATTTCTCTAGGTTTGAAATTATAGTTAAATTGTTGCTAAGATTTGGGTTTATTTACATACAAATCCTTACAAAATATATAATATAGGTCTATTTGTTTTTAAACATTTAATGCGGAAGTGCCATTCTCCACTCAAGTAAGAAAACTCATCTTATTGCTTTACCTTGTAATATTTTCTTGAACAGTGACAAACAATGACATCTCTCACCCATGTGGTAGACGAAGTTGGCCTCCGTTTCGTACGATGACGCCGGAGAGACAACATCTCGATCGCACTCGTTGGAGCTGAACAACTCGGAGTGGCTCCTCCTCTTGCGGGCTGGAGCAACGCCATTGGCCTCCCCCGCCATCATGTGTCTCAGGGTGTCGTTCAGGTAGCGGTTCAGCAAACTGCTCTTGTACTTGGATGGAGGTGAAGCGCTGTCGTCACTGTTGGCAGAGTCCGCCATGGCGAGGACGCCGCACTGCTTCTCGAGCACACTCTTGTGGGACCTGCCAAAGTCTGATTGGCCGATGGGAGTTTGTAAGGGACAGTGTTCATCTGCAGCAAAGGAAACAAAACAGACTTATCTTAATGTTGTACTGATTTAAAGGTCACCTATTATGCTATATTTGAACAATATATTATAGGTCCATATCTATACAAAACATGTCTCTGCGGTGTTTTGCTAAAAAGACCATGCCTCATACCCCTCTATTTCAGCCCTGTTACTAAAGTGCTTATTCTGGTTCAGTAGCTGCAGGGTCATGCCCCCTTTTTCTCTTGCAGGTTTACCACAAGGTGAGTACCTTTTTATATCCGTCTCTTTTACCTATTCTCTCCAGTACAGCGTTAACTCTGAGTGTTGGCTATGCTTGCTAATGTAAACAAAGACCATATTACTTCCAAAACACATTGCACATTGTTTCTGATAGCAACGTTTCGGATTGGGCCGTGGGTGTAAAGCCAGCCCACATTTGTGATGTCGTCATACATTACGCCAACGAAATCGAGCAGGCTTCCGTTTGTTTTAGAGATGGGGGGAGAAGGAAAAGAGAGAGGGTTTTATTTTCTGACACTTTGTGAGTCTCCTTACACAACGGGGAACCATATTTATGAATAAAAGACATGAAAAAGTGCATTTTGCATAATAGGCGACCTTTACATTAATAAGAAACAAACAAACTATAATAAACCAGACCTAACCCTAACCAGACCTATATCCAAAAAATGTAAATGACAATATTCTTAATAACTCCACAAAATGTGCCCGTACCGTCTGATTCTGAGTTATCGCTGCACACGCTCAGTCTCTCAGCGTTTCCCTGGATGTATTTATTGTACAGTTTGATCCTCAGGGCCCAGCTCAGGTCTGGCTGTCTCACTGTGTTCTTCAGCCTCCGCCGGGCGTTTGCAAACCAGTTGGAAACCTGCACAGATGCACCGTGTTATATAACAGCACTGGCTTATTTTTAACCCACAGAATACAAATCACATCCCCTGCTTTCTGGCACAGGCTAGTCTCTCACCTGTACTAGAGTCATGTGAGAGCCCAGAGCCAGCAGGACCTTCTCCGTCTTGGTGGGGTAGGGGTTGTCCCGGTGTTTGTACAGCCAATGTTTGAGCGGCCGGGCCATGTCCTGCAGCACCTGTCTCTTGTGGCGAACTTTGACCCCACCCAAACGAGACCTGGAGGAATCACATGTTGACTAAAAGTTTCACAAAGACCACCTACAATCCCCTCTACACATGGAACAACATGATGCTAAAAGTCTGTCAATAATGTCCTTGGGAGTCTTAAATATGGGTGTGTGGCAATCTGCCAGGTGGCACTTGAAAAGTTCTCTTTTCTGTGATTTAATTTATGAAGTTTTTATTTTTTTATTTTTTACAAAGACTTAGTAGTTCAACAAATAACATTTCAAATATTAATATTTTCAAACAAAAAAAGTTAATTTGTCCCTTTCTGTATAATGACTGATATTGTATTAATACAAATTTAAATCCAATTTTATTTAGCCTATGTATACACCAAAAAGGAAACACTTCTTATCACTTCACTTCTTATGTATGTGTAAGTTTGTGTCCTGAAGTGCCTTTCACATTTTCTGTTTTAACAAATCTGTGACATTTTCTACGGTATGTCTTCATTTTGAACTGTTTTGTATTATTTAGAAGCCAGCCTTGTGTCTGTGTGCCAACATGCTCTTTCACGATGTGTATGGGAGCCTATGTTGTTTATTGTAGCTAATTAAATGTATTTCAATTGCATTGGAGTTTTTCTGTGTTTAGATTTTGCAACTATTTTCAATACATGTCCAATATCTTTCTGAATTTTTCTTTCTCTGATGTACTGTAAGAAATATAAGAAAAGCACTACATCAAATTATTCCAAGAGAAACAAATGATGGGTCCTTGCTTAAAAACAATTGAGAACCACTGCAGTAAAGAAATGCCAAGAACTATTGAACTATGCATTTAAAGTCAGAAACAACACTTAGTGCCACGTCACTTTATCACTTTAAAAAAAGGTATATTACAACTGTAAACAAAAGATGTGCCTCTGTTTAACCGCTTAAAACAATTTCCAACACAAAAAAAAAAGGGCGTACCCGTATCTTCTGATGGGAGAAATGTCCCCGTTGGTCTCCTGGCACCTCAGCAGGTCTGCGTTCTGCCCGTCTGGTAAACTGCTCTGAGGCAAATCCACACAGCTCAGCCTGCTCCTCTCCTCTGCCTTAATGTCGTCCTCAAAAACAAGAGTATCACACTTCATCTCAGCAACTTTGCTCATTATCAAACAAGTAAAGTTCTCCTCGATCAACAGGTGCATCTCAGGACTTCTAGATAGAAACAGCTGGTTTCCATTCTGAATACACCCAAAAGTGTAAAGATAATACAAAAAAGTATTTCTGTCCCCGCAGGAGCAGGGACTGAGCAGATGACAGAATCTTGTGAAAGAATAAAGTTTGAAAAGTCAGAGGATGGTTTGGTTGAGCTGTGTGAGGAGAGTTCAAATAACCTGCTGCTGTGCCGCCTATTGGCTCTCATACCGTCCAATCACTTCTCTGGAGAGCCCTGTAAAAGCAAAACCTTGCAGAGAAAGTAGCCTCTACTGCACACTCTGGGATATGAAAAATATTACACATGACTATCAGCAAATGCGGTTGTCAGATTTACTAGTGAGATTTAGCCTGGTGTTGCTCCGACATGCCCTCATATTTTCTACACGAGGCGTACGAATCTCTTGCGGTTTGGACAAAAATGGTGTCAGCAGATATTAATGCATGTTATACCAGGGGATTCTGGAAATGTATGGGTGTAATTGCATGGTTGCTAATAACCAGACAAACCACCAATCCCTGCCTCGTGTTAGACAGTGAATCCTGCTGAGCTGAAGTGGATTTCACTACAAATTGGCTCCTCACGTGGGTAACACAAACACTGGAAAATGAAAATGAATCCAAGCCTGTGTAATCCTCAGACTGTTGCACATACGGAGTCAGAAAGTGTGTCAGCGTGTGCATTTGAGTGTCAGAATTATACATCTAAGCAGGGCTTATCCAACCATAATGCTTATTTTTCTGGAATATTTTCATCAATTTCGAGGCAACAAGGACTGTAAACAATTACAAAATGGGTCTGACAGAAGCTTGCGTTGTCAATAGCGTGACTTCATGACAACATGCTGGCAATGGGTTCAGTATTTGAAGACTGTGGTTTGACTTTAGTTGTAATCTACGTATTTTTCCCTCTTGATGTCCAAACAGCACATACTGTTTGGATATATATAATGACTTTACCATGCACATGCAAAACGTGATAATATTTATGCAAACACGTGATAAAATGCGTTTCTCCTGCCTTAACTTTTGAAGGTTATGGCTACAATCCGAGCAGCACTTGTTGAACCGTTAAACATATTAAAGGGCTCCTTAACTCCCGTCCCCACTGTTCATAATTCAGCAGTATCAGTGGAGAGGTTGAGTTTCAATAGTTTCAAAGCTGAAAAACATATGGAGCAGAAGCATCCCCTTTAGGTGCAGTAAATTCCTCGCTCACATTCCTCAGCAGTGGTTGGAGAATGCTAAATGCTATCACACACCATTGACTCCCGTCCCTCTGTGATGTGTTCACCGGCTTCACTGTTGATACTAGCTGGGAACACACCTTCATTCGGCAGCCAAGAGAGCAGTAAAGTACACTGTGAACGGATATATATCTTTTTTTGGCACTCTTGTGTGTGCGTGTGTGTCTTGCAGGTTCACAAACTCCAGACCAGGCTTCAAACCAGGCCTATTCAAAAGACCAAACATCAAGAAAAGTGTGTGTTATAGAAATGTATTGTATGTTCAGATATTCTGAAGGATTGGCTTATTATAAAATGCTACATTCCAGCCAATTCAACAGTTTTTAGCTAAAAGCTCTGATAAACCTATTGTATAGGCTTTAATCTGCCTAATATTGCCTAACCAAATATTTGCCTCAGAAGTTGGCAGACCTAAAAGAAGAGTGCATATTTGACTAATATGCCAACCCAGTCTCACGGCATTTCGTGTTCACCAACACGATTTTTAATCTATTGATTCATGTTCACCAACACGATTTTCCCCTTTTTTTCGTGTTGCAGAGCACGATTTTAAAAGCAATGTATTTCTATTGGTAGTCTCACGGCATTACGTGTTATAGGAAGAACGGAAGCTGTGTGGTCCATAAAAACATGTTCTTACTCAATATCAAGCCACAATTATAGTTTTTATTTTAAATCGTATAATTTCTGACTTTTGTTGCCATCTGTGAGGAAAATAAATGGGGCTGAGAGCCTCAGGATACTGAAATCTGTATATATGTAAATCTTTTTTTCCTTCTAATTTGTTATTCTTTTCAAAATAACACACTGTTATTTACTCACCAATAACACACAATTATCCTTGTTTTTATTTATTTGTTTAATTCCATAAT
>NW_011340199.1:0-2862 GCF_000735185.1 Notothenia coriiceps | reverse complement strand
CCTTATGGGGACCTCCATTTTGACCCCATAAGGGAGGCGAGTCCCCACACGTGACTGTGTAAACAGATTTAGGTCCCCACAAGTATAGTAATGCTAGGCCACACACACACACACACACACACACACACACACACACACACACACACACACACACACACACACGGTCAGATCTGCACAACAGCAGTGTTTCTTAGAATGACATCCGTCCTTCTTCTTCATCTCTGAGCTGCTTACATTCTGTTTGCTTGGCAGCATGCACAGATACATTCTTGCTCTGTCGTTTAAGTGTTTGTTGTTTGTGTGTAAATCATCTTGGTGTTCGCCTGACCCTCGTCAAAAGCTCTTATGCATCTGGTATTATACGTTCATGTGCTCTCTGCTTATACCAGGGGGAACAGATAGAGTTTTCATTGATGTCGGTGGCCTTGCAGTACGTAGAACATTCGAAAAAAAGTAGAGATGCAGATATCAACACATTTTGTTATGAACATGATCACATATTCTATATCGAGCTTTTCACACTAACTGTAAACACAGCTTTTACTTTTGCTGTTGAAAGTGTAAGAGGCGAGGAATATCTGATCTGATTTGGTTCTTTTGCAGCCAGTGCTTGTTCCATGAAATCAAGATAATGAAATAGCAGTGTTGAATTTGAGTCAATTGAAAGCTGTTTTTGTTATTTGTCCTGTTGTGTTAGCAGAGACAAAGCCTTCTCTTCATGCCACTGTCTCTCCTGTTTACCTCTGCTGGGTTTCAGTGAAAGCCTTTTCTCTTTGTGTGCCACCCACCCACTCACCAGGCTGATGCTACGGGGGCCTCTGGTGACAACACCTGCGCCCCCAAGGATAAGCAGGGCCTCTTCATTCCCCTGACTAATGCATGTGTTGTGTTCCTTACTCTTTGTCCTATACCCTGGTGAACATGTATTATGTATGTGCGTACACACACATATGGCCACACGACACAAACGGGTACTGCTTTGTGCTTTCCCTCCGCTGTCTAAATCCCTTTAAAACTGCTTTTTCTGTTTTTCCGTCGGGCCCCCGAAGGGACGCCTGGGTTCGGCTTTGAGTTTGGTCTCAAAGGTCCAAATTATGCTCCAGATGCATCCATATAAGCTCGTGAATGTTTTCAGGGTAAAACAACATCATTAGTACCCGCTTTCAAAGCTTAACGGGTAAACATGGGTATCAAATTTAAGGATGGGCACTTCCAAACTCGAATGGTTTTATATTTTCTTTCAAATTTGTTATCAAATCTGGACTGTAAGGCGAGGCACGTTCATTTATACATCATATTTCAACATCAAGGTTATTTTAGGTGCTTTTTGGGGTTGTCCCCTCCCTGTAGTGTGTTTTATAGGTTTTAGTGCATGTGAACGGTCTGCAAACGCTTCCTTTGTTTACTTCCAGAACAGCGCTCTAACACATTGTACGTGATAGACTAAGGGGCGGGACATCTCCAAGCGGTTGACCTATCCCAACAGAGCCGGCCAGCTAACCAATCAGAGCAGACTGGGCTCTGGTTTCAGACAGAGGGTGAAAAGATGAGGAAGTATGAGGAAAATAAAGAGCTTTTTTAACATTAAAGCATGGAGACATGTCCCAGTAGAGACACTACATACTGATATGAACCTGAAAATGAGCAGAATATGTCCTCTTTAAAAATCATTAGAAGTATGACAAGGAATGATTTATAAAATACAATTCAAAAGAATTGAAAAACACTCATTAAAAAGCACAAATGAACACTTTCAAATAGAAAAAGACTGCTGTAAACAGATGAATAAAAGTTACAGAGCAGTGTATGATATGATTAGTTATTTGATTTTTTTTAAAGCAGCAGCCTTGATTTTAAAAGAAGTGAGAGTTGGCAGCTTTCTGTGAGTTTATTCCAGATATATGATTCTCCATGTTTCATTTGTCCACATCAGAAAAGAGGATTGAGTCGATCAAAGGCTCTGGAGGCCTTGAGCACGGCTCTTTGTTTACGTCACTGTTCAGTAAAGCATGCCGCACCGACGCACCGTGTCATTATGTGTCAAAGCAACAGATTTCACGGTATCTGATACATCTGAATTCTTAGAAGTACAACATGTGCTGTTTTGAGCGGCGCTGAAGAATTGATTGTCTACGGCTTGATTTGAATGTTGTTTTCCTGCATCAAGTAAAGTACCAAATAATAGAGGCACTGTGTCCTTGAAGTGTTATTTTATAACTATTCCTTCATTATCAGTCCATTTAACGTTATCTTCTGTCTTTCTAACACATTCTCCTCTGGTTGTTGTCGAGCCGGATGCACCTGTGTCTTGGTTTCTACTTTTACTATACAGCCTTCTTATGTGAAATCCTACATAAAACTAAATGTAATGCAGGTGCAAAAGTGCCCTTTCCTTTCTTCTCTGAGTCCTTGCAGTACATAAGCGGCTCCTCCTTTATTACTCACAGTCTCACACTTGACGGCTTTGCAGACAGAAACATGCAGAGAAAGAGAGAGAAGTGAGAAACGGAGATTGGCACTGATTGGCATTTAGTTTGAAGCCCTACTACTAGTCAATATATGGATATAGTATGTTGTTTTATAGTGTTAGGGAATAATTTGCTTAGGTATTCAACCTCTCACTGTCTCTTTCCCACGGCATAGGTCTACGGCCTTGGGTATTGCTGCTATCTCTCTTAAGGAGGGGCAGCTTGGGTGCATTGTTGTTGCCAGTCTTTGACAGAGCACAAACCGCCATGAGGTAGTTTACTGTTCAGGGACGAAGGCTCCCTGGCACGCATTCTTTCCTATGGACGAGAGCTCTAGTTAGATTCAGGGTCCATAATGCTTTAGTCTCACTGATGAAGAATGTTGATTATTACA
>NW_011340198.1:0-350 GCF_000735185.1 Notothenia coriiceps | reverse complement strand
TTAAGATCTGCTCTGTTCATTTAGCTGATTCCATTATATTGAGTTAATATATTCTTTATTCTTCAATTCAAAGAATGTTCAAACTCATTTAAACCAAAAGATCTTCCTCATGAATTAAGTTAAAAATAAGAGTTGTTTTACCATTAAAGCCCAATGTGACATATATGTCACATTTCAGATATTTGACACTAGGGAGGGGGGGGGTTCTTTTCAGAAATGTGTTCTAGGTGGTCTAACTCTATTTAGTCTAAATCAGTGGTTCTCAACTGGTCAGGCCTCGGGACCCACTTTTTCCTTTGTCAATAAATCGCGACCCGAAATTTTGAACCACTGAAATCTATTCAACAAGA
>NW_011340197.1:0-3126 GCF_000735185.1 Notothenia coriiceps | reverse complement strand
TCACACACACACACACACACACACACACACACACACACACACACACACACACACACACACACACACACACACACGCACACAAAAACACACACACACAAAAGTTGACTCACTTGACCAGCCCCCTCCAGCCCTCCACATATTGATCCAGGAAGATCTCCTTGCTGTCGGACAGACTGAGCCTGAAGGAGTCGATCACTTCCTGGAGAGAGAACTCCTCCGACATGCTGCTTCACGAACAGAACCAACACAACCAGGAACCAGAACCAAAGGAACCACAACCAGGAACCAGAAAAAAACAGAACCAAAGGAACCACAACCAGGAAAGCTACCCGAAAGCCACTGGACCTTAGAACCAGCAGCTGACCGAGGAGAGATGGTGGTTATTAAATACTGAAGACTGAGGTCAGAGCCGGAGAGAGACCGGAGAGGGACCGGAGGAATTAAGACCGGTAGAGACTCTTCAGGAACAACCTGTCAGTCCAGAACCCTCTCTACTGCGCAGACTCCAGATCCCTCTACTACGGAGACTCCAACCGTTGAACTCCGGAAAACTGAGAACTGCGCCTTCAAAATAAAAGCGTTGCCTTCCATGAAAATATGTACAAGAACCAAAAGTAAATAATAAAGTAAAATAGGAAACATGCTATGAAGAATATTACAATATAAAGTCAGCAGAGTAGATTAAAAAGTACAATACAAAGTGAAAAACATTATAAAAATATGTATTGGAAAGAAATAAAGTTGCAGCTACTTTATTTTGAAGGCGCCAACCGGAAGTTGTGTCTGTTGTTTAAAAAAGGGGCAGAAATGATCCTCGTGTTACTGTTTAGAAGATAGATTCAAACATTCCTCATTCATTATAAAGTTAGTTATAAAGTTAGTCATAAAGGTAATCAATAGTTTAACTTGTGAGATGCCGGAGATCAAAGTGACGCCGCTGGGTGAGTGACGTCAGGCTGCTAGCCACTGTTAGCTCCTGAATGCTAACTGCCAACAACAGTCTCTCTATTTAAACTTCTTATCTCCACTCAGATTTACTGCAAACACTGTGTTACTCTCTCTCATAGCGGAGCTGCTGTGTGTCCTGGGTTCATCATGTTCTGTTTCTAACCGATTCATAGCTCTATCTAGGTTGTTTCTCTAACGGTTTATCTTCTTCAACTGATTTAAATAAGTGTATGCAGTAGTTTGATAGCTGAGGACCATAAAGGAGGGTATGGTCTTTAAAGGATATGTAGTACAGGAGGTAATAGTTTTTAAAGGATCTGTAATACAGGTATTACAGATGGAGTTACAGTAGTCCGGCAGTGGCTCAGTCAGTAGGGGCTTGGACTGGGAGCACAGGATGTATTTATATATATATATATGTGTGTATTATATGTATATTATATATGTATCTATATGTGTATCTCTGTGTGTATGTAGGAGCGGGGCAGGACGTGGGGCGGAGCTGCATTCTGGTCTCCATCGGGGGGAAGAACATCATGCTAGACTGTGGCATGCACATGGGATACAACGATGATGTAATATTACTATCATTACATTAAAGTAAACATGTTGTTGTTGTTGTTGTTGTAATATAATAAGGCTGTGTTTCAGAGGCGGTTCCCAGACTTCTCGTACATCACTCAGAACGGGCGGCTCACTGAGTTCCTGGACTGCGTCATCATCAGGTCTTTATTACACTTCTTTAATATATAGACATGTATTCATGAGGATGAACCCCTTGAGATGCACCGTCTGGTTTTCAAGGGGGTCCCGACAGAAGCAACGTCTCACAGACACATGAACAAAACAACAGAAAGCAAAGCATGACATGAATATACAAATAAATAAATGTTGACCCATTGTCCCAGTCACTTCCACCTGGACCACTGCGGGGCGCTGCCCTTCATGAGTGAGATGGTGGGCTACGACGGACCCATCTATATGACCCACCCCACGAAGGCCATCTGCCCCATCCTGCTGGAGGACTTCAGGAAGATCACCGTGGACAAGAAGGGGGAGACCAACTTCTTCACCTCGCAGATGATCAAGGACTGCATGAAGAAAGTAGTTCCTCTCAACCTGCACCAGACCGTCCAGGTGAGACCAGATCACACACCTGAGGGTCTCCACAGATCAATATCACACACCTGAGGGTCTCCATAGATCAGTATCACACACCTGAGGGTCTCCATAGATCAATATCACACACCTGAGGGTCTCCATAGATCAGTATCACACACCTGAGGGTCTCCATAGATCAGTATCACACACCTGAGGGTCTCCACAGATCAATATCACACACCTGAGGGTCTCCACTGATCAATATCACACACCTGAGGGTCTCCATAGATCAGTATCACACACCTGAGCGTCTCCACAGATCAGTATCACACACCTGAGGGTCTCCATAGATCAGTATCACACACCTGAGGGTCTCCATAGATCAGTATCACACACCTGAGGGTCTCCATAGATCAATATCACACACCTGAGGGTCTCCATAGATCAATATCACATACCTGAGGGTCTCCATAGATCAATATCACACACCTGAGGGTCTCCATAGATCAATATCACACACCTGAGGGTCTCCATAGATCAATATCACATACCTGAGGGTCTCCATAGATCAATATCACACACCTGAGGGTCTCCATAGATCAGTATCACACACCTGAGGGTCTCCATAGATCATATCACACACCTGAGGGTCTCCATAGATCAATATCACACACCTGAGGGTCTCCATAGATCAATATCACACACCTGAGGGTCTCCATAGATCAATATCACACACCTGAGGGTCTCCATAGATCAATGGCACACACCTGAGGGTCTCCATAGATCAATATCACACACCTGAGGGTCTCCATAGATCAATATCACACACCTGAGGGTCTCCATAGATCAATATCACACACCTGAGGGTCTCCATAGATCAATGGCACACACCTGAGGGTCTCCACAGATCAATATCACACACCTGAGGGTCTCCACAGATCAATATCACACACCTGAGGGTCTCCATAGATCAATGGCACACACCTGAGGGTCTCCACAGATCAATATCACACACCTGAGGGTCTCCATAGATCAATGGCACACACCTGAGGGTCTCCACAGATCAGTATCACACAC
>NW_011340196.1:0-4046 GCF_000735185.1 Notothenia coriiceps | reverse complement strand
CAGTTCAACATAAAGTGCCAGTTGCACCAACAACGTAATAAATAGTTCAACATAAAGTGTACCATTTAAAATAAAATAAAAAAGTGCCAGTGATTGACCTCAATCCCTCCTATTCTTCCAATATCCTGATGAAAAATAAAATCTCTCTGTTGCATAGGCCACTGTTTGATCAACGCGAATTGGGTGTGGGTCCTTGTACTCCGAGTCGGGCTAACGTCCACGCTAGCTTCCACGCTAGCTGCTATATGTTTTGCATTGAGGTGATACTTGAGGCTTGATGTGCTGCGGTGATATAAGAATTCCTTTTTGCATAATTTGCAAACAACCCTCCTCTTATTGACGCTTCCATCCGTCCGTTTTTTAAAACAAAATGTCCCATCCACGGGGCCAACCAAAGCGGTCTCATCAGCATCAGTTTGACTATTGTTCACTGTGGTTTGTTGTTGTCTGAAGTCATGAACGTTAGTTGGTGCTCCAGTATAATCGGTACCCCTGAAACTCATCCAGTGAGAAACGTTCCGCGGTGCAAAAATAAGTGCGATTTAAAATGCGTTAATTTTTGTGTAATTAATTAATCTTAATTAACGCGTTAAAGTCCCGGCCCTAATTAAAAGAGGTGAAAATCACTACAAGTCTGGGCATGTTGAGAGCTGTACATAAACACAAGGGGAGTTAGTCGGTGCAGGATCGGGATTCTGGGATTTGTAGTCTTTCTAGTTGTGTATTAGTCATAGTCTTATATTTCAACAGTTTTAAGACAAACTGTGACTTTTTTGACATGGAAATAATTGTTTAAGATTGACAAACATCATACTGTATGTGTAATTCATGGCACAATTCAAACGGGATCGAAAGATAATCTTTCTCTCTCCATTGACTTCAATACATAATTTTTCCGAAATAAGGTCCCATGGACCGGAAGTATATGGGCGTGACTTCCCCTCTCTATCGAATTAAAATATTGAATATACAGTGTGTCATTTGTGTCTTTCATGGTTGAAAGCACAAAATACAAATGATAAGATTGTTTAATATAAGGTGAAGTAATTATTTAGTATAGCTTCCATTGTACTTTTATGTTTTGCCACACTTTACATTTTTCTGTAATTGAATTAACCTAACTACTCTGTTGAGATATTTAACAAAGGATGGAGCTATATTTTATATTCATTTGTAAGTATTCATGTTGACAGCTGTTTATTTTTGCGTGAACACTTTATTTTGTTAGTGTTTCTATATAAAACAAGCTCATTTAAATTCTGTCCTCTCAGCGTTTTGAAGTTAGGATCACATCTGTTCTACAAAGCACCCTGCCATCCTTTCATCACTTAACAAGTGTGTTAGTTCTTGGTGTCACCGATTTAAACAATCATTTCTTTATGCTTGATGTGATCTTAAGAAACCCAAACAGTGAAGTAGAGAAAATCCCCTCCCATCTTGGCTTTTCCACCCTCTCCATCAAGTGTTTATTTGTTTGTGGCCGACAGGAGGTGAAAAGAGGGACTGGATGTCAAGTGAGCGAGTGCTGCAATAAGAGAGTCGAGTGCTTTTTTGTGCTGGCAGATCTGAGACTGGCTCAAAGTCTGCCAACACCTTTTAAAGGCTATTATTTACTCTTACCTTTTGCATGTCTTAATTGTTCTTCTCCTCTTGTTTTTTCCTGTACAATTTTATTGTCCGTCTTATTTAATCTTTTCAGTTTCTTACTCCCTTCTTCGAAGTACAAATCCTTTTTTTTTCATTCCCTGACTTTCTCTTCTGTATACTTTTCCCACTGTCCACTATTTCCATGGCTCATTGTCCCTCTTTCATTCCCTCGTCTTAATGTCAGTCATGCTGGATGTCTCTCGTTGCCAGCTGCTGTGTCTCTCCCCTCTTATGCCCAGAGTTACTGATGTCTTACCCACACAAAGGGCTCCTCTCCTGGGCTTATAGCCAGCCAGGTTAGCCCCTCTCTTGTGCTGGACCCCTGGAGGTTTCAGATTCAAAAGTGACAGAATCCCCTTTTATTTCTGAAAGAGCCTTCAGGCTACCATGGCAACTGCAACTACGGGATTGTGCCTTTTACTCTGGGGTTAAATGCTCTTTGGAGTTACAGAGGAAAGTAGAAACTCTGTCCATAAAGATGCAGATTGCAAGAAGCTTGATTTTCTTTTCTGCTTGTGGGCTGTCTTTTGTAGACTACAGATACATTTTTTTGTTGGTTGTTTGACATTCCCTCTGCAGATGCAGTTTGACACTAGAAGCCTGTTTTCACTTTAATCTGCTGAAGGGGGAAAGTTTCTCTGTGCTCAGCTCAAATCGAGGAGTGTATCTACTGTACAACACAAACTAGTTTGTAAGCCACAAATGATAGAAATATGTAAAATACAGTGTGATGTGGAAACTTAAAACATCTTTTTAAGGTAGCTTGTCATTTTGTGGAAAAACAATATTAGACTTGAATTATTATTATAATAAAACCAGTTAAGAAAAGATCTGGAGGCTCTCAGTTTAAAATAAATGTGTTGTTGGGTGTGCATGTGGTCATATGAGGCCATTTTTAACTCTATTTAATCAATTTGGGTCACTAATTAAAATGATAGGCATGGGTTAACTCTTGATTGACCTCATAAACTGTGCTGGACACACAATGACCCATCAATTAAAATTCCTTGACATTATACAACAAAATAGGTTCCAGTAACAGTCCTAATGAAACCACACAGTTATGCTTTTTCCAATCTGACATTCCTATCGACTTCAACAACGTCATTTCTCAGTGCCTTCTAAAACTTAGAAACATTTCTTTTTTTCAATAAAAGATAATATATCGTTACGTTTGGTTAGGTTCAAGCACATTATTGTTAAAAAGATAACGACTTTGGCTTGGGTTAAAGTTATTTATTTACTGGACTTCAGTTAAGATTAGTGGACCTTTTGTCATCATGGTTAAAAGATACAAAAATAAACAAACACCAGTCTCCCATGGCAAAGTCCAACATGTTGTTGTTCACCCACCCAACCACCGAGACCTCCACCCTATGCAGTCATCTTAACTTCTTAACGTCACGCAACTTCCTCTTTGACTCCCAGTGGATGGGCCATAATTACTGCCACTGCTAGAGCACTTTGTCACTTCAGCGTAAACACAAGTCGTTTTTTGGTATTATCAAAATTACTGATGCTGTCGTTTATTTTTTCAATCTCTGATATTTCATTTAAAGTAAGTGTGCAAGCAAATTTAAAAGAATATAGACATGATTAAAATATCTGTCTTTAAAGGTGGGGTAGGTCATTTTGGAGAAACCATCTCGAGTGCGCTAGAATTGGAAAATACACAGCCGGAAGAAATCTGCTACTTCCTTACAAGCCCCTCCTCCAACACACACGAACGCGTAGGTAGGCCTTCCAGTTATTTTAGCCGGTGTTGTGGATATTTTAAACTTGTCAATACTGTAAAGATGTACGATGAGAGTAATCAATAATAAACTGGTGAAAGCAAACAGCGTTGTCTTGTTGGTTATTTATTTGAAGCTTCAAAGGTACAGGTCTCACAGAGTATAGGATAGTCTGCAGGAGTGTGTGCAATAGTCACAGAATAGCAAAGCTTATATACAAGATAGGGCGGGCAGACAGAGTTTTGTGTAGCTAGGCGGAACGCCTCAGAAATCTGCTTTCACATGGATGTCTCATATCGCTATTAGACACCTGTGTCCTTGAGCTGCAGAAAGTATAACGGTTATCAGCAGTTCAAACTTTGTGTGAAGAGGAGTAGTTTCAACATAGTCTGCCAAATCAGCTCTGTGGCCTTGAAGCGCTTGAGAATAATAACCCTCATTAGAGTATGCAGAGAAAACAGCACATATGAAGAAATGGTAAAGTAGTGTTAGACAATGCTTTTAGAAGCATTTGGTTTTACCATATAAGGTAACATAAGAAATTGCCACTACACCGGCCCGGCTAAAATGATTGGTCGTGCTTTTTACTACGGCTTCCACAGATGAAATGTTTTTATGGATTTTTTGTCAAAGCACTTAAGATATTCATTGCTATCGGGATGTTAA
>NW_011340195.1:0-1274 GCF_000735185.1 Notothenia coriiceps | reverse complement strand
GTCGTCGTCGTCGTCGTACGTCTCTCACACACACACACACACACACACACACACACACACACACACACACACACACACACACACACACACACACACACACACACACACAGAGAGAGAGAGGGAGACGCTGTGGTGCAGAGTTGAGAGGAGTGTGTGTGTGTGATGGGTTGTATTATGAGTGTGTGTTGTCTGTAGTGTCAGCGCGTCCTTTAACACCTCCTTCCTCTCTCTCCTTAACTGCTGGTTCCTTCAGAAACTCTGAGTGAACTCTCTGAGCTCCCTTTATGGAGTTAATGGGTTTTTGTCATTCTACGATTATCTTTAATTATTTTGTGCACAAAAAGAACGATACTTTAACAATAAAGTCATCGACTGATACCGCTTGAATTAAAGTAAATACAGTTAATTGCAACATCTTAAAATCAGTGTAAATTAATGATCAGTATGAAATTTGCAAAATACACTTATATATACTCATTGACATTTCTACACAATGTCTTATACATATTGTTTATTTACATTGTAAATACATTAAATTGAGATGCTGACTTTCAGCCCCATAGTGCCTGATACATATTAATGTTTAAGCAACAAATATCAATTGTATTCACATTTCAAGAGTTAGTTTTAGAACAATAGAGCAGAACAAATGTCATAAATATACAGACATGATACAAAAAAAGGACTTTCTCTGTCGCCTCAATCCATATAAATCATGTGTTTCACCACAGAAGACAAGTCCAGCCTCACAAACAACCAAAAAGGAAAGTGTATATGTAAATAAGATGGCCGAAAAAATAAATAATCCGAAAGTTAAATGACTAAATGCTTAAAGTCAGTACAAAGTATTTCCTTGTCCAAAGACTTTTCACTTGTGTTCAAATATTTACCATAAATCTACCAGCCCACATCGAGGCGACAGTTCGTTTGTTTAGACTCTTTTTTCCCACGATTCCCCGCACTTCCTGTTTCCTGTTTAGCTCCTAACCTTATCACGCGCTTTAAATTTAGGACGGCGTCTGAGACTTTGTTTCTTTCCTCACACGATTAGATTAGGCAAGGTCAGTCAGAGAAATGAGTCACCCAATGAGATCACAGCGTTCGGGTCGGGACTCTGATCTCTGGTTAGCTGTGTACGTATACACGTGTGTGTCTGCGAGAGTATTTGTGTGTGTGTGTGTGTGTGTGTGTGTGTGTGTGTGTGTGTGTGTGTGTGTGTGTGTGTGTGTGTGTGTGTGTGTGTGTGTGTGTGTGTGTGTGTGTGTGTGTGTGTG
>NW_011340194.1:0-300 GCF_000735185.1 Notothenia coriiceps | reverse complement strand
CCTAAGGAGAGCTGTAGTGTGCCGTTGCCCGCCGCGGGACAGGAAGAGGGACGATAGCTGACCCCATGGTGTTGAGGCCAGGATATTGTTTAACAACGCCTCGGCCTCAGTTAAGCTTTGTGCATGCTGCTGAGCAGACATGATGGAACAATCGCAAATGGACATAATATTGTGTTTGCTTTTTTAAAATTTGTGCTTCTTTGCTGTTTTGTTTTTTTAAACGACTTCCTTTTCAACTGAGATGCCTTCTGTTTCAACTGAAATCCCTCACACACGTGTGTGTGTGTGTGTGTGTGTGTG
>NW_011340193.1:2628-12851 GCF_000735185.1 Notothenia coriiceps | reverse complement strand
TGAGCTCTGAGCCTGAGTCTTCATCATGAGCCTGAGTCTTCATCATGAGCCTGAGTCTTCATCACGTCTTCATCAAGAGCCTGAGTCTTCATCATGAGCCTGAGTCTTCATCATGAGCCTGAGTCTTCATCACGTCTTCATCGTTCTTCATCATGAGCCTGAGTCTTCATCATGAGCCTGAGTCTTCATCACGTCTTCATCATGAGCCTGAGTCTTCATCATGAGCGTGAGTCTTCATCACGTCTTCATCATGAGCCTGAGTCTTCATCACGTCTTCATCATGAGCTGAGTCTTCATCACGTCTTCATCACCTGAGTCTTCATCATGAGCCTGAGTCTTCTGAGTCTTCATCACGTCTTCATCATGAGCCTGAGTCTTCATCACGTCTTCATCATGAGCCTGAGTCTTCATCATGAGCCTGAGTCTTCATCATGAGCCTGAGTCTTCATCACGTCTTCATCATGAGCCTGAGTCTTCATCACGTCTTCATCATGAGCCTGAGTCTTCATCATGAGCCTGAGTCTTCATCACGTCTTCATCATGAGCCTGAGTCTTCATCATGAGCCTGAGTCTTCATCATGAGCCTGAGTCTTCATCACGTCTTCATCAAGAGCCTGAGTCTTCATCATGAGCCTGAGTCTTCATCATGAGCCTGAGTCTTCATCACGTCTTCATCATGAGCCTGAGTCTTCATCACAAGCCTGAGTCTTCATCACATCTTCATCGTGAGCCTGAGTCTTCATCACGAGCCTGAGTCTTCATCATGAGCCTGAGTCTTCATCACGTCTTCATCGTGAGCCTGAGTCTTCAATGGGACTTCCCCATTGCTTTCTGGTATATTTCAGAAAACAACATCTGTTGTCAACACACATTTATGTTATTTAACACATTTGGTTCAGCAGGAGAATATCAACAAGTTGACACCACTTTATGATTTTTAAGGGAGAAATGCAGTCGGCAGAAGTAAAAAGCTAACCTTAGGCTATCAACGAATGACATCACGATCACATTAAGAGTAGTTCATTTAGTTACTTGGTAACCGCCATTTTTATGCCACATAGAAGCTTCGGACATTCACGATTTGGGTGTGTACGGACATATTGTATGTCGTAGAACACAACGTGAAAGTCTTTTAACCTTGTGTAAGCCACAGACCTTTTTCAGGCTTCTAACCACCTCGGGTCGAGGGAACCAGAAGTGGTAAAATGCTTAGTCATTTCTAGGTTATAAGACTCACTCCTGCACCATTCTATTGTCTTCCATCCATAGTAATGTGTACAATGTTTTTAAGTGTTAACAGCTTTAATGCTAGATGTATATCAGTAGATGTAAAACAGCTTATTATGCACTGGGCTGTGGAACAAAATAATAGAAAAAAGAAAGGAGATACATTTCTATCTCAGTCAGTAATATGAAACATATGTTCGAATTAAGGATATCTCAAAGGTGTGTGTGAGGCAAAGTGATGCTGTCACGGCTGAATGGCCTCCTCCTCTCTTCCTGTATTCTCTTGATAAATCATTCAGTTTTGCAAAACCACGTGACTTCATGCTACTGTAATACTGAAATCCCTCTCGTGAAATGTGTGTGTTTGCATAGAATAACCGTACAGCACTCTGGATGGAAACCAGCCATGTGTTCCACAAGAGTCCCCGTGTTCACAGCTTCTCAGTTGTAAATCCCTCCTCTCCTGTGTGTGAGGTTTTCCATGCATGAGTGACAGACATTCTGTAAAAGTGTGTTTGTGTGGTCTCCATGTTGAGAGCAGCTCTCTCATAAATCTCCATTCTCCAGGGTGGGTGTGTGCAACAGGGTGAAGCTTTGTTGCCTGACAGGCAACATACGGAATGAAAGCGCTCCTCCAAGATGGCTGTCATGTCCTCCCAGCCCCCGCACTCTCCCGGGACAGGAAGTAACCCTTCTTCTCTCACCCTCTACTGTACCTACAGTTCTTTCCTCTTTGAATGCAGATGCATTCCGAGCATGATAAGCACAATATATATATTTGCTTCATGACACTAGTACTGGCCTACTGATGCTGTGAAAGTATCCGCTCGTTCCTACATCCAGGACATGGTTAAACCCTACACTCCAGCTCCATCATTCACGCTAGTGGGACTCAGATAATCATCAAAAAAACGTTTTGCTTTCCTAAATCCAAAATGGTGGACTCAGGACCATGAAGATGCATACATCTACTATATAAACCAACCTACGGCTCACATTAAGCATATTGAATATTCTATTTTCATCAGTGCAACAGTCATGTTAGGCTCATCAATGTGCTACTGAAAGTTATATTTTAAAAAACATAAATGTTTCATTTCTAAAATGTTTTTCACATCAATGTCCCTGTCAGTGACTCATTCCCTACCAACACGAGGCAGAGTGTTGTGTCACAT
This sequence comes from Notothenia coriiceps, assembly GCF_000735185.1. Taxonomy (NCBI): domain Eukaryota; kingdom Metazoa; phylum Chordata; class Actinopteri; order Perciformes; family Nototheniidae; genus Notothenia; species Notothenia coriiceps. Next base: position 10,449 of record NW_011340193.1, on the reverse strand, counting down.
AGTTTTAGTGGTGACCTTTAGTGCACTCACTGACACTGCGTTGGCACTGTAAGCTGCCCACTCTTCCTAATACTAGCATAGGTTAAATACAGAGACTCAATTTAACTTTGTGTGTGTTTCTATACCCATGATTCTCCATTTGCCTTCCATTTTCTTTTCTGCCACATAGCCGCCCTACATAAACCTCTTCCTTATTGCAGCTGTTTGGACACAGATGTTGGTGACTGGGAAGAAGAAAGACACTTCAAAACCTGAGTCATTTAATAGAAATATAATAACTTGTATGACATGAACTCTTCAATCTGTTCTTGAATAATTCCAACCCCAACCTTCGCTGAATGGCAGTGGGCATGTCTGGTTATGATGTCAGGGCCAAACGTAGTGAACATGTCACATGAGTATTCAGATGTAGACCAGAGGGTTAGGGTTAGCATTAAAGATAGGGTTAGGGTTAGCATTTCTTTTTCTCGATTGATTTACTAAGCAGTAGACAGTAGGGCATCTTTTAAAGATATGAATTGTTATAACTTCAGCCGGCCGATCATGTCAAAACTGATCTTTGATTGGATCATTCATCATCCATGCTGTATCTAAGAGCAATGGACTCAATCCCTTCTCTTTCTATTGCTTTGTATTTCTATCTTTCTTTAGCTCTGACCCATCATGACCCCAAAGCAATTCTCAAAGGTTGGTTGTCATGTTAGATGGATGGAGCCATCAGCAGACGGCCTGTGGTGGTGAGGGGTGTTAGAAGTGATGGAGGTACATGATGTGAAAGACACTCAAAAACAACATCGTAGTCAAATATAGAATTTGTATTTTTTTTACTCTTTTCCATGCAGGTAATTCTACCCTTCGTTCTTTTCTTTAAGCTTGTATATATTTTCTAGCTCTTTCTTTTGGCTGGTGGCCTGCATCTATGATTCATTGTTTGCTCCCACTTCGGTGTGCACTCACAAGGGTCAGCTGCCATGTTAGATGGATTGAGCCATCAGACAGCCTGATGCGACTCCTCACTGGAGATGAGATGAAGGAGAGGTATTAGGATGTGTCATCGGCTTAATGAAATGTAAACAGAAAATGGACATGGACACGCCTGTTCGTACGGAATTGCACACATTCAGGTTGAGTCCTTGTACAACAGTCCGCAATGGAGCTACATCAGTGGACGTCTGATGTAAAGCTGCTGTGTGCTTCTCTCTCTCTGTCTAATCCACCCTGACCCAAAACCCACTCTCACAGGTCAGCTGCCATTTTAGATGGATGGAGCCATCAGCTGCTTTGACCTTTTTAGTCCAAATTACTGACTACTGGCTGGTTCTACTCTCAGTCTGTCCCTGTTTTCTCTGTTTAGCACGAAAGCATTGTATCCTCCTACACACCGCTTCTTTTTGCTTAGATTTTCAAAGGAATGCTCAGTAATGTACACGTGCATATCTGTCACATAGCAAACAGTGGCTACTAGGGGTGCAACGGTTTCACATCAATTCACATTTTGAATAATTAACTTTATTAAACAGTTAAAAACTAACCACAAACAGTACCATACACACTCAGATGGCCATATTATCTATAATGGCTGATGTCAAACTAAAAGGTTCAATAAGCTGTCAAACTAAAAATAATGTCTTGAAAATATTACAAAATGATTAATAAGATAGTGTTTCAATCACTTTCAATCACAATCAATAAAAGCCGGGGTCCTCTACTATTGCATAAAGGCGCAGCATAGCCGGTGAAAAATATATGCCAAAAAGTATTTTGCCGGGCTCCGGTGATTGGCAAATCTGGGTGATGCCTTCTGATATGATTTAGCCTGTTTGGCTTGTGTTACCAGGACCGGCCCTAGACTTTTGGGGGCCCTAAGCGAGCTTTGGCTTGGGGGCCCCCCTCAATCTAGCGCGTTCTCACTACACACAACACGGAACCAACTTTTGTCTTATGATGTTAGCATAAGCACACATATCGTATAAATAAGCATGTAAACACCGTGTACCTAACATCCTCTAGGGGGGTCCTCACCTCCTTCAATCTTTAAATATTGAAGTTAAAAGCATCAATCTGTCTGTAAGTTAAACTTTCTGATCAACAGGACTCAAAGGAGAATATGTAAAAACAGTCTAAAGTCATAGTACTCCTTGATAGTTCAATTTCAATTTGTATTTATCTACATTCTTTTGTCTCTGCTGTCCAAAAAGGATTTCTTTAAGAGGGCAATGGTTGGATGCTGCGTTAGCGATGGGGAAAAGCTTTCTCCATATGAAATCTGACAGACTCAAACCTCTGAGGCACGCACCTTTCAAATGAAAGCAGAGACAGAGTTTAGGAAAGTTAGGAGGGAAAGCAAGAGAGTTTGTGAAGCATTAAAACGATCCAAGGAACAGTGTCCATTCTTTCTCATGAGGTGACAAAACTCTCCATTTCCTTTTTTTTCTGCCCTCCACATGCTATCACCTCAAAAATCTGTTTTCTCCTTTCTTACTCTGATAAGGGCAAAAATAAAGATGCAAACTTGAAACAAGATCCGACTCCACATGGTTGCACAAATAAAAATAGGACAGGCCATTTCTTACTATGTAGACAGGGCTGGTTGGTATGATTCAACTGCCCTTGGCAGAAGGGTATGTAACAAGTTCATTGTAATCGCAAAATGAACAGAATTTTTGCTGTCCGGGTATATCTTCAATTCATTATGTTTTTGAGCTCATGGAGTGGGTCTACAAGGGCCAGCATACCCCGTCAGTACCCTCTGCTAGTCGGACACCTTGATACAGACAATCCAACACTTCACACTTCAGGAGTTGAGCCAGGGTTAGCACTTCTTTCTTTTTAACTGTCTTTTTGTTACTTCCACAAAGGAGGAGGTTTGGTTTGTTTGTCTATTTGTCAGCAAGATTACGGAAAACTTCTGGTTTTCATAAAACGTAGTGGTGTAGCATGGACCAAAGAAGAACCCATTAAATGTTCAAATACGGAAATGGCGGCATTAACATTGCAAGGTCGACCATTTGGCCTTATGCACTCGCCAAGTCTCTTCTAGTTTTACACTATTTCTGTCTTCTTAGATACAGACAATTTATTTATTCTAGGTGACTGTAAAAAAAGGGGATGATGAAAATCATTTTCAAAACATGGCAGCCAACTTTTCACACTGCTTCAAGACACTCCCGACAAATGTAAACCTCAGAATGGCGCTGAAAAGACGGGGGATCCTAACTATTGTTGGGATGCATTGTCTATAAAGCTTAAACGTGTGTACAACATTGGGAATCTATTTTAAAGTGTTTGAGGTGTTTCATTCTGGACCAAAGTTATAGATTCTTGATTGAAAAAAAAGGCCTAATTTTGTTTCTATTTTCTTTTTTGAAGCTCCTACTTGAAAGCCCCCAGAGTGAACGTTTCAATGAGATTGTAATCATTGTGTTCCCACTTTATCCATTTACTGTGCTTCACAGTAATGTGTATCTATCTCTGACTTCTTGCAGGCTGTTCAGTAAAGTGGCTCTAATTGGTGTTTTATTAGACGGGTAAATGTGCCATATTGTATTTGGTAGAAGAATGGGGTCCATTAGCACAGCACAGCATGGAGTCTAGACAGTACTTACATCACTACCGAGACTGGAGGTACACAATCTATATTTGTTTATTAGGCTGTAGTTTCTTAAGTATCATCAATCCTCTGCATCCCTTAATAACTCATTAGCTTATGCAGGGCCGTCCCTCCCTACAGGCAGATCACGCAGACTGCGTGGGGGCCTCACCTCGCGGAGGGGGCCTCACCTCGCGGAGGGGGCCTCACCTCGCTGAGGGGGCCTCACCTCGCGGAGGGGACCTCACCTCGCTGAGGGGGCCTCACCTCGTGGGGGGGGCCTCACCTCGCGGAGGGGGCCTCACCTCGTTGAGGGGGCCTCACCTCGCTGAGGGGGCCTCACCTCGTGGGGGGGGCCTCACCTCGCTGAAGGGGCCTCACCTCGTGGGGGGGGCTCACTTCGCGGAGGGGGCCTCATCTCGCGGAGGGGGCCTTATCTCGCGGTGGGAGCCTCAACTGAACCGCAAATGCGGCGTACCTATGCTCTTATGCGGTGCAATTAGTGTGGCGCAGCACGGTTTCGCCGCTGCTAGGCTCCACTAGCACCCCCCCGTCGACGCTCGCGAAACAGAGGGTCTCATCATATAACTTTGCATGGGGCCTCGAGTTGGCCAGGGATGGCCCTGAGCTTATGCACAACCCTTGGATTTGAAAAATGAATACAATAGAAGATGACACTGAAAGAAACTAAACTCTTTCATTACACTTTTTTATTAAACTTCATCTTACTCCCAGAGTTTTCACTTTCACACTATCATGTAAATATAGACACATTTGTGTTCTCTAAAATAGTGTTACTATCGTCTCCAAGCAAAAAGACTTTGCTTTCTGATCTATGAAAGCAACACATGCCCAATTTACTTCAATACTAAAATACCAACAGTATCAAGGCACTGCATTTTGCCCATTCCTCTTGGAATGTAGCCAATAGGAATTATGCTCTTTGAATAATAAACTAAAATGTCAGTAGCTCCTCTCAGCTGAATCTGCAACCAGTAACCTGTCAGCATTTATAGTTAATTCTAGCATTTCACTGAGCACTGTTAAGTGCCTCGATAAACATTCATCTTGCAATTTACTTATTTATGTAATTTCGTCTTACTGTACAATATTTAATTTTACATTCTGTTCTTGTATATATCATACTCTTTTGACATGTGCAGTATATAGACGTCTTGCACAATTTTGTATTTATTATAGATGTTGCATCATTGGCGGAGCTCGGGTCATAGGATTTTCATTGCCATTTCTACACTGTAGCTTATGTCATTATTATTATTATTATTATTATTATTATTATTATTATATGTCACAGCTTATGTAGCTTACGTGACATTAAAACCTTTTAATTTAATTTTCTTTTTAATTAGATATTTAATGTTTATAGGCAAAACTGATTTTCTTTGCAAAATAACAATGAAATATGTACTCATTGTCTTCACTGTAGCTTATAAAGATACAATAATACAGACTGTGGTAGTGATTGTCCCACATTATCGCAATGTAGACATGCCCTAATAACTAAACGCTGCTTTACCATGTTTAGTTCTGACTCTGGGGACAGAAAGCTGACCAGTCCCTGAAAACCTGAGAGATTTGGATGGTTCATAATTTAGCAGGAGGTCAGAAATGTATTTTGGGCCTAAACCATTCAAAGCTTTATAAACCAGCAGCAGTATTTTGAAATCTATTCTTTGACACACAGGAAGCCAGTGTAAAGACTTCAGAACAGGAGTGATGTGATCCACTTTCTTAGTGTTAGTGAGGACTCGAGCAGCAGCGTTCTGAATCAGCTGCAGCTTTCTAATATATTTTTTAGTGAGACCTGTGAAGAACCCATTGTAGTAGTGGAGTCTACTGAAGATAAAAGCATGGACAAGTTTTTCCAAATCCTGCTGTGACATTAGTCTTTTAATCCTAGATATGTTCTTTAGGTGATAGTAGGCTGATTTAGTAACTGTTTTAATGTGACTGTTGAAACTCAGGTCAGAGTCCATGACTACACCTAGATTTCTGGCTTTATCTGTTGTTTTGAACATTGCAGACTGAAGCTCAGCGCTAACTTTTAAACGTCCTGCCTTGGCTCCAAAAACCATTACCTCAGTTTTATCTTTGTTTAATTGGAGAAAGTTCTGACACATCCAGTCATTGATTTGTTCAATGCACTTACTCAGTGTTTGAATTGAAGCATAGTCTCCTGGTGAAATGGTTACGTAAATGTGTGTGTCATCCGCATAGCTATGGTAACTTATTTTGTTGTTCTTCATTATCTGAGCCAGTGGTAGCATTTAGACGTTAAAGAGAAGAGGCCCCAAGATTACAAATCTCTCAAGTGGTTGTTAGAGTGTTAGGTTTCCTGTCAGCTCGTCTGTTGGGAAGATATAAAATATTAGTTTCATGGAAGTCACCCCGTCACATATAAGAGCATTAAACATACAGTATATAGGCTAAAACAAATACATCTAAAGATATAACCTTGCACTTTGATAAGTCTCTGAACATTTCCTATTTTGACATTTTTATGGATCAAATTGAACTAAAGAAATAAATGGTAGATAATCCATATTGAAAATAGGTGTCAGCTGCATACACTAATTTATAATAGTTATATTTCTTAATTAATTAAGATAAGATATTACTGTATTGATCCCAATTTGGGAAAATGTTTGTGTTGCAGCAGCATAATAAGAAAAAACCAAAATATAAATTATTATATAAACAAAAGTATGTGAAGGTGATGGGATATTAAATTGAATATAAATGTAAAAATGTAATGTGCATTTACGTCCAAGAGAAACTATGGAGCAGAGAGTTCTCTGCCCAGACAGAGGTCGAATTTTTGATTAGTTCGATATGTGTCCGAAACTGATGTCCCTGCACTACAATTCTTTAGTTACATGGTGAAACGTTATGCTTGCTTGTACTAATTAGACTTAATCATTATTAAGCCACACAGGTTTTAAAAGATTTATTCATTTATCTTTACTTATGTTGTGAGTCTTTTCAGCAGCGTCCATCCTCGTAAAACGGCGATACAGTCCACTACCATCATTTACATTTCACCGTGATATGGACAAAAATGTTAACGTCAGCTTTTCCTCATGGCACGAATCAGACTTCTCCTTTGGGAAAACATTGGCCGGGAAAACTATAGAACAAGCCGTTTCATGCGAAGACCTGTGGCTTGCAACCCGGAGCAAGCAACCAAACCAATTTGCGTAGCTATACTAGTAGCGCTAGCGTTAGCCTAACGTTAGCTAACGAAAACGAGACTGCCTGAGTAAATGGAAAACACTGGTAATTAGTTTATTCTATCATTTGTAAAACTACGGTGTTAAAAATGACAATTTCAAAAATACAGATCTTAATGGTCAGATATGAGTATACAGATACTAAAGATATGGATGTACTTGCTTTCAAGCAGAACACAGGGGAAAAACAAACTTAGCTGTTAGTGTTTACGTCTTAGGCGTAATGACGTACAACGGCCTCGACAATTTCTGTAGTCCTATTCAGCCACTCGGTAACAACCATCTTTTTCAGACCACGTAAACTCTTCAAAAATCACCAGGGGGTCACTGCTGATGTATTTAATGTCGTAGAACAAAACGTGATTTACCTCTTTAATTTGTGTCAACCCACAGACCTTATTTCGACTATTTTCCAAAACCCTATGGAAAAGATGCATGCTTTTTGACGAAGGAACCGGAGTGCTAAAAGATGCTAACTTACTTCCGGGTTTTGGACGCGTCACTGGGGTTCTCTTATTGACTTTTCAGCGATCGATACATTGCAATATGCTGTAATACATCTGATCAATACTGGCTGTTACAGGAAGCCCTTTTTGGTGTCAAATATGATATTTCAAGACGTTATGAATAGCAAAGAAACAAAGCTTTTCCAATTTATGAGTCTCTGTTCCAGCTGAATTTCTTCAGTTTTGTCTGATCCTCAACACAACATTAACTCATCATCAGTATATATTTTGAAATGTGTAGGTACTGTATATCCTTCCAGTTATAGAAGGCAGAACATTGGCTAAACCAAAAACTATAACAATCTAATCATTAAAACAAAGCAAAGATTTGAGCAGAATAAGCAGTTTTCACGTAACACTGGGTCTGTATTAACATATTACAACTAAGGTTGCTTTAGCAATTGTATCTGGAAACCTTAACACGATAAAAACATTACGTTATTGGTGGACATTAGCAAAGTTTGACCCAAAGTTG
>NW_011340193.1:0-2517 GCF_000735185.1 Notothenia coriiceps | reverse complement strand
TAAATCTACAACCCCCCATCCATTATGGGGAGTCTTACCTTCAATGTATAACATTGACTTAACTTGACACATTTGAATAACATCAACTCTTTTGGCTATGGCTCCTTTTTGTCATTGTTTAGATCAGGGGTTTTCAAAGTGTGGGTAGGTGAGCCTCCCCTCAGAGAACATAAGAACAGCCGCGCCCCCCTCCCAATTATTATTGCTGTTATTATTATTATTATTATTATTGTTGTTGTTGTTGCTATAATGCAGGGGTATTCAATTGCATTTCAAAGAGGTCCAGTAAGAGAAAATGTAATTAAATGCTCTGTTTTCGCTGTCTACCTTCCGCCATTTGAAATTACACCGACTGTTTCTCTCCTCTTGTCTCGTCTCTCTGTGTGTGTGTGTTTGAATCTATCGTGCTGACTGCACCGATTTGATTGGCTGAGTAGCGTCACCTCCTTAAAACATTAAACAATAACTTTTTTAAACCTTTTTATTTTTATGTTTTAAACATATTGTATAAAACTCCCCCACTACTTGGACTATTCCTTGCACCCCTCTAGAATAAGCCCGAATGGTCTCAACCATATTGCATCAGTAACGTGCACTTGTTATTATAACAAGATTGCAAGGACACTGGTAGCGATCCGAAAATTGAGTGTTGTTCAGTTTGTGTGTTGTGGAACATGCGTGTCCGTGCATGAAAATATACCACACACCTTGCATGTCAGTCGCCGACACCTTCTTACAGAGGACGGGCACATCTAGCTGCAGCACGACCCGCATATTTCCGCACGCCGTGTTCTCAAGACATATTTTTTTTAACATTTTCAACATGGTGGATAAATCCTTATATGCTCCCGGCAACACACTGAACGTCAACTTTGCCTCCTTATTACACTAACCCCTACTTTAGTGGGAACAATGAGTCTGCGTCTTTGATGCACACAGGAATAAACGCAGATCATACTCTGGCTGCAGCCTTTACCGGTACTTGCTTTTGATCAAAGTCAATGCGGAAAACCTGCACTCACACAGGTAGGTGGAGGTGAAGGGAATGAGCAGTTTTACAGCCTTTTTGGCGAGGTGGGGGAACTCGGTCTCCAAAGACAGCCACAAGTGGGCAAGTGTCACTTTACTCGTCTTTTTCTCGTTTTTTTGTCTCACGCTGCGCCTCCCCTGAAGCTCTCTGGCGCCCCCCAGGGGAGGCGCGCCTCACACTTTGAAAACCGCTGATTTAGATAAAAGCGGTATCCTGAGCTTAGACTTTAAATAATTACATTTTGGAGGAGCATTTTGTCCTGTATTGAAAAACAGTAACAAAGTTGTATTTATTTGTATATGCTTTTATAAGAACATAGCACAGTTGATTGCTAGGACATTAAAACACATTCAATTAAAAGGAAGTAAAAAAGGACAAAAAAGCAGACACGGTTCATAACACACAGAGTTTAGATGATTAGAACAAACGTTTCTCAGTCGCCTATTTACCCTCCTTTCTTTCTGGGTTGGAGAATAGTCAGTGTTATGTTTTTTATACCACTATAAAGATCTTCAGACAAAAATGTAATGTTTACTGAGACCTTTAGGAATATGTGGCATTGTACAAATAAAACAAGAGAGAAAAATATAAATCAAATGTCAGGTCTATTACATTTCAAACATCTAATGGTCTAACAATGTGCAGCTTTTATTAAATGTACATTTCTGCTGGTATGCGTGCATTTCTCTCCTGCTTACTGATGCTTGTGTGCTCAGGCTTGCTCGCATACGGAAACATGCCTCTAAGGCAGTGGTTCTAGAACTTTTTCTGTCATTCCCCACTTTGAACAGGTGGGCCTTTTCAAGCCCCACCTGTTCCTCATCGCTCCAATAAAATGGTAGGCCACGATTAAAATTGTCAAATGTATCGTTCTATAACAGGGGTCTCCAACCTTTTTTAGGATGAGAGCTACTTTCAAAAAATAAAACAAGTCGTGAGCTACTTTTACTCCTCTCTTTTAGTTTTTTTGCAGTGTATATATTTAGCACATTTTAACATTATTATATGCTACCTTTAACCTTTGTGTGCTGTTTGGGTCTGTGGGACCCGTTTTCAGTGTTTACTAAAATAAAATGTATGCAATTTAATTATTTTAACCTGCTTTATTTGGTGGTGGACGTCACATCCTCTAGGGGGGTCCGAGGGCATGCACCCCCAGGAAGATTTTTTTTAAATGTTGAAGTTAAATGCATCAATCTGGTGCACTTTGAGCTAGGGCTGCTCAATTAATCATATTTTAATCGCAATTACAATTTTGGCTTGCAACGGTTATTACAACATAATCGAAATAAAACGATTTAATTTTTTTTAAATAGGTTTTTCAGTTGAATTATACTTAAAGTTCAGAGTAATCAACTGTTAAAAACATAATTTTCAAATTATTTTCTTCAATAAATTGATGTTTTCAAAGTAAATGGTTAACCGTTTTTAATAATCGTGATATCAATTATTGACCCAAATAATCGAGATTATGATTTTTGCCATAA
>NW_011340192.1:0-3156 GCF_000735185.1 Notothenia coriiceps | reverse complement strand
CTAAAAACACCAAGTTCCTCCCAGGCTTCAGTGTGTGTGTGTGTGTGTGTGTGTGTGTGTGTGTGTGTGTGTGTGTGTGTGTGTGTGTGTGTGTGTGTGTGTGTGTGTGTGTGTGTGTGTGTGTGTGTGTGTCTGTTTGTGTGTGTGTTTGGGAGAAATGCTTTTATCGTGTGTGTATGGGATACTGACATTAACAGCTTTGCTTAATAATAAGCCAAATAAGTTAGAAAGGACCTTCTCCCAGTTGTTGTGTGTTTTTCTCCTGCAGGGAAACATGAGCTGATTTGATGCGTTCAGTTTCTATAAAGCTTACTGTATATTAAAGAGTTCCTATTTGCTTTTTGGGGGTTTTCCCTTTCCTGTAGTGTGTGTGCATGTACATGGTCTGCAAAGGCTAAAATGTCGCGCTTCCACCAGGCATTTGCTCGTGCTCCCACACATTTTACATGACGAGTAAGGGGCAGTAACATGTCACAGTAGAGGCACAACATACACATGTGAACCTGAAAATGAGCATGATAGGGCCCCTTTAAGGCTTTCTGATATGGTTCAGAAATACAATTATATTAACTTCCTCGATCGCTTATTTTTCCCTTTTTCCTCCTGATGTATATCTCCAACTGACAGCTTCTGCTTTCACACGTCACAGCTGCTGAAATCTCACTGAGGGTTGGATGCAGATAAGCAGAGAAGATTTGGATAGGCAGTGACAGATAAGGAGAAAATACAGAAAAGGAAAAATGTTTCGATATGTTTCGGAGATGCACACATACCCGAACGATACCTGTGTCTTTAATGGGATTTGCAGAAAATCTTCTGTATCACACTTCAACAGCCAAAGAATTTAGTTAAACAAATCCGACCTAGACCAGCAGAACAATTCAATTATTCTGCGTGGATTTAATAAATGTTTGATATGCATTACATGGGAACTTTCTAATTCAAATTTTACGATTTAACAGTTAGGGCTTTTCCCATTAATTCTCGACACACAAAGTCACAATTTGCACTGTGGGGCCTTTTATTAAATAAATATGAATAAGTCCGAGGAAATTATAGTAGGAGCAGGATAGGGTGGAGATTAGCGCACATGAGTCGAACAAAAAGTTTCAACTACCGGTGCGTTTATAATACAAACTCCTGGCATGTGCGCGCTGGGATCCGACAGATGAAGTATTTAATTATTTGGTTTAATAGATTTTTCCACCCTTTTGGAAAATATGGAAATGCCTTTTAGCACACGCAGACTTTCCACATGCTGTAAGCAAATCTCTCTGTTTGTCCTGCTCTTGCTGTTGATGAGATTTTGAGTCTTGTGTTGTTTCTATAGACGTCCGTTATGTTTTCCATCTGGCAGATTTACAAACAGTAGCATCTGGAGACTCTACTTAAGGGTGGCTTTAGCTGCCTGGTGAGAACTCTTTTAAAATTCAAGGATTACCACCCTCTGGGATTTAGTACATGACTATACATACCTTGTGCCTAACTGGTTTAACACCTTACGAAATATACTTCTCTACAAAAATGATTTAGTGTCAAGCAGAACAACTCATTTAACACCATAACGGCAGCTTTTCTTCCACTGTTCTCCTATTTTAAAAAGGACAACATTAACACTAAGGAGCACATTTATGATGCCAATTAAAATATACATACAATCAAACCGTTAGATCATTTTCTGTTTACATGTTGTTGTTTTTATCATAGACTGTGGTTTCCTTGCGTTTGCTCTTAATACCCATTCATCTTTCAGAATATCAGAATGTCTTTTTTGTCATCACATTTAATACAGTCTCTCATTGCAGTACAATAAATATAAAAAGGTACAAATAGATTAAAGCAGTGATCAAAGCAGAAGTAGCAGCGGTGACAACGCATTGCAATGAAAAGGCACTCGAATGAAATGGACATATTTACACATTTGACAGACAAACATTTCTATATACAAAACTACTAAATGTAAGTAGAACACTGAGAAAAAAAGGACCCATCTGGTCATTGCAGATCATTTGCATGCTGTATGTAGTGTATAATGTGGCTGGTAGGAATGGAATTAAACACTTTTTATCACGGTATTCATTTCTTATGGGATTTTTTGTCTTTATTTGAAAGTGATAGTAAGGATACAGACAGGAATCAAACCATAATTGTGGTTATGTAACATCGTAAATACTATACTCCATGTAAACCTACTGTATATAGATTGGTTTAGATTCTTTACTTAGGCAAAAGTACTAATGCCACACTGTAAAAAATATTCCACTTCAACTAACATTCCCGCGTTCTAAATATTACTTTATTACAATTATGAAAAGAAAAGGTAGTTTTTGTGCACTTGAATGTTCCCTGTCAGCGTCTCAATATGATAATGTTTTTGGATGAATGTTACTGCTGCTTTAATGTATGTCTTTATATACTATTGGGCAGTAAGCTACAGCACTGCATCATATTCTATAACGCAGCGTCCACACGGCGGCGTGCGTTGAAGCTTGCCGGTGGGCGTGTCTGAAACTCCACCAACAACCAATCACATGAATCTCCCGCCCCGGACACACAAGCACGCTGTTTGATAGGCTAGAGCTTGTACTGGCATATGATTCGATTGGCTGACACTTCCGTCGAAGCTTCAAAAGTAGAACATTATTCTACTTTTGAAGCGAGCAACGCTAGGAAAGCGAAGCGACGGAACCACAAGGCAGTTCGGCAAAGCGTGACGTCACCCCATTCAAATTGAATGGGCAGAAGCGTTGAAGCTTCAACGCACACCGCCGTGTGGACGGGCCGTCACTCATTCTTTGAGTACAATATACACAATACTATACTATTTTCAGTTAGGAAAGGACATTGATTAGCAACCGTTTAGTAATACTCACACCTCACGCCTACCAGAAATGAATCCTTCAACTATCTCAGCTCAAAACATTGACTTGTCTTTTGCTCATTTAGCTTTTTTTCCCCTTCCTCTACAAAAGCATTTCTACGAATATTTGTCTGCAATATTAGATGAAATGGCAAAGACTTTTCATAGACATTTAGATATGGACCCGGTGTCTTTGATTTTAGGTCTACCAATTAAAACACTAACTACTGCTGCTCGTCAAAGATTATAACATGTTCTTACTTTCACTGCTAGGAAAAATATACTAATATGGACTA
>NW_011340191.1:0-3794 GCF_000735185.1 Notothenia coriiceps | reverse complement strand
CATTGGGAAGGGGCGAGATGGGAAAGGGGCGATGTGGCAATGGGGCAAATTGGGAAGAGGCGATGTGGCAATGTGGCGAATTGGGAAGGGGCGTGATGGGAAAGGGGAAATAGTGCGAATTGGGAAGGGGCGAGATGGGAAAGGGGCAATGGGGAGAATTGGGAAGGGGCGAGATGGGAAAGGGGCGATGGGGCGATGTGGCAATGGGGAGAATTGGGAAGGGGCGAGATGGGAAAGGGGCAATGGGGCGAATTGGGAAGGGGCGAGATGGGAAAGGGGCAATGGGGCAAATTGGGAAGGGGCGAGGTGGGAAAGGGGCGATGTGGCAATGGGGCAAATTGGGAAGGGGCGAGATGGGAAAGGGGCAATGGGGAGAATTGGGAAGGGGCGAGATGGGAAAGGGGCAATGGGGAGAATTGGGAAGGGGCGAGATGGGAAAGGGGCGATGTGGCAATTGGGAGAATTGGGAAAGGGCGAGATGGGAAAGGGGCGATGTGGCAATGGGGCGAATTGGGAAGGGGCGAGATGGGGAAGGGGCGAAATGGACAAGGAGCAAAATGGGAATAATTTAGGGCCAAATTGGGAAGCGGTGGAATGGGAAGGTACCGTAGCTTTGTGCATATGACGATAACACCTTTTAATCTTGTTTGCTTTGCTCTGTGTTGCAGTGGTACAAAGCAGGAAGGGTTACATTTCTGTTGAGATGTGTGCAGTGAGAGGATCAACAGTGGACATACGCTGCAGCTACAGAGCTCCGTCCACAAGGAACAGAAGCTCCGTCTCAGTGAAGAACGTCCTCTGGTTTACTGACACTCAGGAGGAGGGACCTGTGGACCTGAGCTCAGACTCGGAGTACGCAGGGCGAGTGAAGTATTACTGCGACAAGAACACCTGCACCTTAAGGATCTCAGACCTGAGGGAGAGCGACTCAGCTGAGTACAAGTTCAAATTCAAGGACAAACCCAGCAAGAGATTCACCCGATCAGGAGTCACTTTATCTGTCACAGGTAACACTTTTTGTATTTGTAAAATGTGCGCCATCTAGGAAACATTTTAGGAACCTCAACTTTAGTTTAAAGTTTCAAGGCTTTTGTTGTTATGTGTACATAGCTACAGTTATGACAATGAATATCGTAGGTCACAGGCTCCTCCAAGTTTTTCATTGTCATAACTGTAGCTATGTACAAATGACAATAAAAGCCTTGCATGTTGAATCATTAAAAGTATGTTAATTATTGTGTGTTTATCCTGCTCCACAGGTCCAGATGTGCAGGTGCAGATGAGCAGATTGTATATTTCCTGGGTAGAGCTGCAGTGCAGAAGCTCGTGTCATCTACCTGATCGTCCTTCGTTTATCTGGTTCAAGAACGGACAGAAGATTCAGCAGGAAACATCTTCTTCTTATTCAGACTACTTTATTCCTGCAGACAGTTATTCCTGTGCTGTAAGAGGACATGAGGAATTCCCTGCCCCTTCAGTGTGTGAGTTTACTGCAGTCTTTTATCAACATGACGCCACCTGGTGGAGTATTTTCACAGTTTTTACTGATTTAAAAATCACTTTATATTTCAGGTGTCAACAGTCAAACCTGCAACAGAGTGATTTACACTGAGAGAAGCATCTGCGCCCCCAAAGGATCATCAGTGGACATTTCCTGCACGTACAGCAGTTATAAAGATGATGTTAAATCTAAGTTCTGGTTCAGTCCTGAGCGTAGTCATCAGGGACAGAATCCCTCTCAACCTGAGGACCTTAGTGAAGACTCCCAGTATGCAGGTCGTGTTCAGATCCTTGAGACAGAGAGAGGACGCTCCACTCTGAGGATCTCTGACCTGAGAGACTCAGATTCAGCTCAGTATCGCTTCAAATTCAAAACACCAGGCTTTGAATGGAGGAGTTATTTAGCTGGAACAACTCTGACTGTCACAGGTACTGATCAACACACACTGATTCAGAAAACCACTGTTCATTTAAAACATGTTTGAAAAATGAGACCTTATGATGATGTTCGGTTAAATATGAGTTGGTGTTTGAATTCAATTATTAAGGCTTTTGTTTCCATTTCGGTTAGGTTTTTATTTTATTATGATATGTTTATTGGCATTATAGTTTTATTACAAAGCAGTACTTATTAAAGAGTTACTTAACTTTAATGTATTATTATTAGTGCTTTACGGTATTTATAAATTGAATGCATTATTTTTATTTATTTTGTTATCTATTTTTTTTAATCTATCATTACTATGATCAATATTGTAGTTTATTACTATTATTATTTTATTTTTTTGTAGTATTATTTTTTACAATTCTTTGCCATTTATTTTGGTTATCTCCCTCAGCTCTGCAGGTGCAGGTGATCAGAGTGACAGAGCACCAGTTCTCCACCTATGCAGAGCTGCAGTGTCGCAGCAGCTGCAGTCCGGCTGCCGGTCTCTACGTCTGGTTCAAGAACCTTCAGAGAAACACGACGGAGGAAACTTCTAATTATGCAGATTTATTTTATTCCGGAGACAACATCTCCTGCGCTTTCAAAGGACACGAGGCTTCCCGCTCTCCATCACTGTGTGAGTTTAAACACCGAGTCATTAAAGGTCTCCTATCATGCAAAATGCACTTTTTGATGTCTCTTATTCATAAATGTGTGTCCCCGGTGTCTCATGAGAACAAAGGTGTCTCTCTTTACCTCGGTACCCACGTCTCTAGAAACGGGGGTAGAACGGAGCTGATCCAGATTTGCGTCCGATATGACGTAATATCAGCAGCTACTGACCCAGAATCAGCAGTTCTCTAACAGGGCTGAAATAGAGGGATATGAGGGATGTCTAAAATGGGTGATATGTTTGGTATTTTGAGCAAAACACATCATAGAGATGTTTTTTTATATATTTGTATATATCTGAGACTCATAATATATGCCCAAAAATAGCATGATAGGAGATCTTTAAAGTAGATGTTTTGAAGTGGGGTTGTATCAAAATCAGAAATCCTTTACTTGTCCCACAGCAAGGAAAGTGTGTGTGTGTGTGTGTGTGTGTGTGTGTGTGTGTGTGTGTGTGTGTGTGTGTGTGTGTGTGTGTGTGTGTGTGTTAAACACAGTAAAAGATAAGGAAGTACTTTATTGATCCCAATTCTAGATAATTAAAAATGAAAAGACAAGAAATAAACAATCCAAAATGTAAACATCTCAAATATAAATAAAATAGCATTAAAAAAGTAGAAAATAGACTTGTTGAAAAAAAAAATTATGTACAGTAACAAAATATAAAGCATGATATTATAAACACATTAAGTGTGTAAGGAATGGAATATCAAACATTAAATGGAATATAAATGTAAAATTATAGAAATAATAGATGGCAATTTAGAAAAGCTGACAAATCAGTGCAATGCTATGGACAGAGACAGCATGCCTTCATATGAACACTTTAGAAAGATGTTCCTGCTGATATGAAACTTTAACACTTCCTATGTGAGGTGAAATGATCCCAGAGTTTCAGGATCAGCAATCTGGACAGCGACTGTGACTACTGGGAACGATCAGGCCATGATAACGTTTTATCCACAAATGATGAACTAATAACAATGTGAAAATATATTTTGTTCATTATATGATCGTGTTTATGTTAGTTAATGTTAACTTCTTCTCCTCCAGATGCTCCAAAGCTCCCCTCTGTGTCAGTGAGTCCCTCTGCTGAGATAGAGGAGGGCAGTTCAGTGACTCTGACCTGTAGCAGTGATGCTAACCCAGCAGCTAACTACACCTGGTACAAGGAGAGTGGAAACTTTGCATCTCT
>NW_011340190.1:0-3002 GCF_000735185.1 Notothenia coriiceps | reverse complement strand
GGGAGCAATCTCCAATCAACCACACCTGCAACCTGCTCGTCAGCCACACTATGAAAGCCTGCAGCCTGCACTCATTCCCTGCCGGATTGTTGCTGTGAACGGTTTGTTGCGTGCCGCTCTAGCTTTTTACCAGCATATTCTTTGACAACTTTGCCTGCTTTTGCCTCACACTGATTTTTGTGTCTCTCCCAGGAGGAATCCAAGGCCTTCCACACTCCCAAGACCAACCAGGCCTCTCTACCCACCCTGGAACAACTGTTTCCCACTGCCGCCATAACCAACCTCCACTCCCAGGTCCCCTTTTCTAATAAACAAATGTTGCTTTCACCAGCTGATTCCGTGTCATCCTTTTACATGTGTTAATAGTCAAATTCCAATAGTTAAGTAAACTATCATAATCATCCTAATGACCACAGTGGTCAGTCCACTTACCCAGGAATTTTGAGTTGAACAATTGCAGGAATATTATGTCTTTATGTTCAAATAATGTAAACATATTTTAGTAAATTGTTACCATAGAACATTTGCATAATTTCTTTAACACAAACCATGTTATCCTTCTCTAAAATAATAACATTCTGACAACATAACAAATCTAACTTGCAGCTGAAAACGTTTTAAGAACAGTAGACCATAATGTTCTAACAATGTTATCAAAAACATTTTAAGAATGTTTTTAGAGAACGTTATCCTACCTTTCAGAAGAACATTCTGGGAACCAAAATAAAAGCTTCTGGTGAAAACGTTTTAAGAACAGTAGGGCATAATGTTCTAACAATGTTTTCAAAAACATTTTAAGAAGGTTATCACCAAATATTTTTGGTGATTTTATAGGTTATAGGACTCGTCACTGCACCACTCTATAGTGTAAAGACTAGTATTACATTCAGAAAGTGATTTTGAGTGATTAGGTGACATAATGCAACAAAAAGAGGTGTGTCATATGCAGCAAGTGTAGTTCTTTGACCCAGCACTGATTTTGAGTGATTAAGCCACATAATCTGGAAGGTATTGAAGCAATATGCTCATTTTCCCATACAAATATTAATACAAAAAATATTTAGAGTATTAAAATGCAATAAAAAGAGGTGTGTCCTATGCAGCCAAATGTAGTTATTTGATCCAGCACTGATTTTGAGTCATTATGTCACATGACCTAGAAGTTATTGAAGAAATATGCAAATGTTTCCATCCAAATATTAATAAAACGTATTTAAAGTATTAAAATGCAATAAAAAGAGGTGTGTTCAATAAATGTATGCTGAGTGCATTTGCTTCACATTCACACGATCGGGACGCTGTCGATTTATTAAAAAGAACATTTTTCTCGTGTAATTGTAAAAGTCATTCGATGATGGTCCCTAAGTGAAAGCCTCGTTTCGCGGAGAAGATCTCCCCCTCGTAATACAGCCAGCAGCAGGGGGAAATGAAGCTGCTGGAGGGTCCGCGAATGTCTGTCGAATATCCAGCCCTGATCCAACCTAAAACTTCACCGCGGTACTTATTATAGAATGACTGTAGTAAAGAAACTGAGATTACACTTCCAAAACTCACAGGAAATTATTATATCTCAAATGTATAGGTAGGGTAGTAGTGGTGGTCTAATATTGAATAGTGAGGTGCGCTGAAGATCGAAAGGTTGCGAGCTCAAATCCCGACTGGAACACCACCAGTATGCCCTTGAGTAAGGCACTTAGCCCGCAGTTACTCCAGGGAGAATGTCCCTGTATGGTAATTGTAAATCGCTGTGTATAAAGGCGTCAGCTAAATGCAATGTAATCTTGTAATGTAGCCTATGCCTAAGCATCAACACAATCAAATTGATGCCAAAAAATATCCAAAACTATAGTGTTGTCTATATATTTTGGATTTCCTCCTTATTGTTTACATCTTAAACTGTTTTATATTCGCAGAATATGCGACACTACACATTCCCTCGGGGCTAAACACATTTGTATTTTATTAATTTGATCTAAAAGTTGTTTTTAGACCAAAATGTCCACTCGTCTGTCTCTCTCTGTAGCTGTTGCCATGGAGACTGATCTCAAACACACACACCACTGACGGTTGCAGCGTAAATAAAGTCCGACAACTTGATCCCTAAAGTAAGTTTACGTTATTGATTTAACCTATTTTATACAGGCTATGTATTCTACACAAGGTGACGCTATTAAAGCCTGAACAACGTTTTGTCTTGGGTGTTACATTTACGTCAAAGGGAGACGATAAAGACTGTTTTTACTTTAGCTCACCTTGGCTAAATTAGCATTGTTTTAAGGCTAGGCTAGCTAATGCTAATGATAAGTACCAAAACAACAGTGGAGATTGTACATGTCCTGCATTCAAAACATAAGTATATTACCTCCTTATGTCCCTTGAAATGTTTTTATTCTCCATGGTTTTAACATTTGACCTGAAGTGAATGTATTGTTTTCTGTTTTAATTTGTGATCTGTTCTATGCTGTTGTTGTTGTTGTTGTTGTTGTTGTTGTTATTATTAGGATCAAAATGTAGGCTACTTAAACTACCAAAACTAAAACTAAAACACCTTATGCAGAAGGCCCATTGCAGAATATCACAAGTCATGTTATTGTATTATAATTGTGTATACATTCATGTGTTCATCACTTCAAGGTTGAGTCTTATGTGTTATTGTTTGAAGAATGAGTGACTCACTCATGCCCCTGTTTCACACATAATCCCTTACTGCTGAACCAGAGGAGGAAGAAGAGTAATCATGCCGAAGAAAGCCAAGAAAGGTGGAGCAGGAAAAGCTGTAGGAAAGACGGAGGAGGAGAGGCTGATGTTCCTGCAGCAGAGAGCTCAGGCTGAGGAGGAGATGAACCGGAAGAAGGAGGAGGTCCTCACCCTGTTCCTGAAGGTAACTCTCATTTATATTCCTATTTATTAATCACTCAATGTTCAGAGTTATTAGAATAATCAGAACTCACTTTAGTTCATAAACTCAAAAAGAAGGATTGGAAAATTGATGTAGTGTAAGC
>NW_011340189.1:0-1906 GCF_000735185.1 Notothenia coriiceps | reverse complement strand
CCTGTTAAGACTAAATGGACCTCTTTGGGATTATCTCACTTATTATTCCTTTTGCATCCAAACAGTAATCTAACACACAGAGCGCGTTGTGTTGTCACTCTCAAAGTGACTCACGTCTCTGAAAAACAAAACAACAGTCATTTAAACACAGCTGGATCTGATTAATGTGTTTGTGTGTGTGTGTGTGTGTGTGTGTGTGTGTGTGTGTGTGTGTGTGTGTGTGTGTGTGTGTGTGTGGGTGTGTGTAGAACCCGCAGTACTCCAGCACCAGCACCTATGTGATCTACGCTCACCTCCTGAGGCAGATTTCCTCTCTGTCCGAGGCCGACCACCACTACCTGGTCCACTGGCTGAAGAAGTAAGTGTGTGTGTGTGTGTGTGTGTGAGTGTGTGTGTTTGTGTGTGTGTGTGTGTGTGTGTGTGTGTGTGTGTGTGTGTGTGTGTGTGTGTGTGTGTGTGTGTGTGTGTGTGTGTGTGTGTGATTGTTCTGACTGCACTCTTGATACAACGAGAGGGCAGTACACATTAACACTTTAATAATCCTGCAGCCCTAGTTTGAACTTTTGATGTTTGTTTGCATCAAAGTTAGCTCTCCTGACTTAGACCTCTCACCCTCTCTCTTCTCCACCATCTCTTTCTTCATCAGTAGGAATCGAGCCAAGGGGTTTTTTCTGTATCTTCGTATCTGCATATGTTATATCCTCTCAGGTTTAGTCTGTGGTATGCGTAATGGATTATAAATCCCTCTGAGAGGAATATGTTGTTGAGGCTGTGTTGATAAGTTGGAGCTCTTTATCTGCTGTCAGCTGCTGATGGAGTGTGAGATGGGAACCCTACATTCAGAGTGTTTCCATCTCTAACTCGGCTAATGCACATATCCAACTCAGCTCTGATGAATCCCTCTTGTCTCCTGCTGCAAAACCAAGACTCCTGACGAACTGCAGACGCTCAGATTCTTCCTAACAACCCTCTCGTTTTTCCTCTCTAACTCGAGGAGGGTCATGTGTCTTACGCCCTCAAATATGCTTCATCATATAGACTAGTATCATTACACTCATTCATTATTATATACACAAAGACGTAAGAAGTATTCAGATCCTTTTCTTCAGTAGAATAATACACTAAAGTACAAGTTAAAGTCCTGCATTGAGAATGGTACTTGAGTAAAAGTATGATCAAATATACTTCAAGTATTAGAAGTAAAAGTACTAATCGAAGAAACATTCATTAAGAGTATTTATTGAATTGTGCGTCTCCTGTTCTTACTTTCGTAACATAGTGACATCACGCTCCTATTAGCTAGCTCCAATACATTGTACGTTAAGGGGCAGGACATCTCTAAGCAGTTGACCAATCACAGAGCAGACTGGGCTCTGGTTTCAGACAGAGGGTGAGCAGAGGTGCTGCAGCACAGGCAGTTTATATTTAAGCAATAGCTCACGACAGGCCATGGTATATGCTCATTATATCACAGCTAAGGGGCGTGGTCCGACGCGAAGCGGAGGGTCGACAACCCCCTTAGCTGTGATATAATGAGCATATATCACGGCCTGAAGTGAGCTATTGCTTTTATAAAACGGTTACCAAGTGTGGCAATATGAAAGAAAAATACACACTCTAATTTAAATAGTTTTTATTAGTAAATAATGATGTTCAAAATAAAATAGTCCCTCCGTTGCCTTCTGCACAAAACATAGTACAAGGTGGTTGCTATGCAACAACACTAACAGCAAGCGAACATATTAAACAGAGAGCGTTGATCCATTATTTGGTTGTTTATTTACATTAATGTGTATGTTGCTGTTTATTGTGCATCCACTGAAAAACTGTCCAGCATCAGTAGCATGGCTTACGTGGTCACTTGTATAGGTTGAGGTTGTTCGAGGCTGTTGCTTGGCGTGGAGAG
>NW_011340188.1:0-2189 GCF_000735185.1 Notothenia coriiceps | reverse complement strand
CAAGTGTCTGAACTAGCATCACAGAGCAGCACACTGAGTTTAATGGATGTTTCCTTCTTGAGACAACAGGGCATGTTTGGTTTGTTCTTTGAGGGAAATAGTTTTGTTGAAGCTGTTGTTGGCCTGTGGGAAAATGTAATCATAAGAAATGACTCTGGAAAAGCTGCAGATAGAGCCATAAGAAATTAATACAACTGATTATTTAATGTTTAATGTTGTTTTTATAGGCAATCATTTAAGCTTTGTTAGTTCCAGGTTTAATATGTGCAATAAGTTCATTTCAATAAGTTCTGCAATAAACATTGAACCAGTCCGGCCCTCGACTAGTACCCATTTTTTTATTTTGGCCCACTGTGTATTTGAGTTTAACCCCCCTGCACTAAAAGGTACAAATGAAGTGGTACCTGCATGTTAATGTGAAATAATGCAAATTACATCTTATCTTCCCCTTAACTCATGCAACAAAATAATAAAATCCCCCAATCCCCCAATTAAGTATGTTCCATTCATTAATCCAATATCTAATTAATTTCTTCACGTATCTAGACCTAAATTCTCAAATTTGACACTCAAACGCTTGTCATTTCAGCTTTATATAATGGTTTAGTTACAAAAAAAACTGATTTAGATTATTGAATTATCCCTACCCGTTCACCTTTATAAATTAAGACCTTCTAAAAGGTACAAATTAAGTGGTACCTGTCATGTTAATGCTCGATAATGCAAATAACCTCTTAAATAGCCCTTAACTCATGCAACAAAATAATAAAATCTCCATTAATGAAGTATATCCCGTTCATTAATCTAATATCTAATGAATTTTTTCACGTATCTAGACCTAAATTCTCGAATTTGACACTCAAACGCTCGTCATTTTTGCTTTATACAACGGTTTAGTAAAAAAACAAACAGATTTAAATAAATGTTTTTTGATTTCGTCATCGTTTAAGCACTTAATTTGTATAAAACCAGCTCATTTTCAAGCTGATTTCAAAGCTGCTCAGTAGTTAAGCATATACACATTTACAAATTAGCCTAATTGATCACATTAGGTGATCCTCGTTAATAAACCATATGGCAGCCGTGATCAAACCCAACTCACGCTGAACACTTCATTACAACGTGAATATGGGAACAGGTCTTAAAACATCCCATTCACCTCCTTTGAAGCTTCCTTGACGGCAGCTCCTGCTCTCCTAAATGGGAGCAGAGTGTCTTCACAGATGCAGAAGTGGTTTAAGAAAAAAAGGAGGGGGCTGAGGTTCACTATCGCGTGGGTGTAGATCTGTACGGGCTGTAACTGCTACACCAAACAACATCCGCGAGTGGGAGGAACAGCATGTGTGAGGAGGCCGAGGAAGAGGGAATGAATAAATGAAAGTTGAGTGGGTAATGACAGGACAACGATAAGTCAATAAGGGTGGCTGAAGGAGGTCTGCTGCCGCTCCGTTTTGTCTCTTTTGTCTCCCTCATGGAGCATTCAAGTGCTGTATAATCGCTATTGACAAATAAATGTGAATAAATTAAGAATCAGAAGGCAAATGGAGAAGATTCTGGTATCAAAAGCCCCTTTTTGTTTTTACATTTGTAGTCCGTTTGATGTCCTGCTGTAGTCCATTTGTAGTCCGAGCAGTATTGACCAATCGAATATTTTGTATGCATTCATTAAGACTTTGCACTTAACTAAGATAGTTTTACGCTTGTGAGTAACCCTGCTCGGTGCTTTTTATCGGTATTGACAAATATATGTGAATAAATTAATAATCAGAAAACAAAGGGGCAAGAATTTGGTATCAAAAGCCCCTTTTTCTGTACATTTGTAGTCCGTTTGTATTCCTTTTGTAGTCCGAGCAGTATCGACCAATCATATTTGAGAATACTTTTAATGCATTCAGTAAGACTTGAACATTTCACCTAAGATACTTTTCTTCTTGTGAGTAACACTGCTTAGTGCTTTAAATAAAACAGTTTTTATCGATTCAGAAGGCAAAGGGGCAAGAATTTGGTATTGGAAGCGTCTTTTTTTTTACATTTGTAGTCCGTTGTAGTCCTTTTGTAGTCCGAGCAGTATCCAGTGTTTCCCCTACCATTCTTGGAGGGACACTGCGCCCCGCCAACGGAGCCCCGCGCCCCCCCCCCCTGAAATTCAAGGTGTTTATAAAAAAAAAATAAAAACATTCTAATGTCTT
>NW_011340187.1:347-1891 GCF_000735185.1 Notothenia coriiceps | reverse complement strand
CTCCTCGGTTCCCCTCCTCTCTCCTGGGCTCCCCTCCTCGACTCCTCCGCTCGCATCTCCTGTGGGCGGGATTAAGTCTTGAGAATAGGAGTCGAGGATAGGAGTCGAGGAGGGGAGTCGAGGATAGGAGTCGAGGAGGGGAGTCGAGGAGAGGAGTCGAGGAGGGGAGTCGAGGAGGGGAGTCGAGGATAGGAGTCAAGGATAGGAGTCGAGGATAGGAGTCGAGGATAGGAGTCGAGGAGGGGAGTCGAGGATAGGAGTCAAGGGTAGGAGTCGAGGATAGGAGTCGAGGAGGGGAGTCGAGGAGGGGAAATTAGAGTATTGAGAAACCTCTTCGGTGTTTAGCTGTTCTGTCGTCATTTCCTGCGATCTTCTTCCTGCAGTCAGTCAGAATGAATGGGCGTTACGTGAAGCCCGTAAAAGCTGCGGTGCATTTCGAGTTGATTGTGATTTTATAAATGGAAACCGGCGTAGGACGTGCCGCATGCAAGTCCTACGCCGCTTCGCAATGTTTTATAAATCGGAAAATGTCAGTGCGTATTTATTTGCTTTGTCCTACGCAAGGCTTTACAAATGAGCCCCAGGACTGAGACACCATCTGGGACACCGGACGGTGTCTCAGTAGAAAGCGCTTAATGAATGGATGTTTCAGCCTGAGCCGTGTATAGAAGCTGCTCCACTAATAGACTGATGGTTCTGTTCTAATCCTGCAGGTCTGGGTCTGGTCCTGGTGGAGTTTCAGTATGAGTACCCGGGTCGAGACGGCGCCACGGTCTCCATCAAACCCAACGAGCGCTACGTCCTGCTGGCAAAGACCAACGATCACTGGTGGCAGGTGCGCCGCGACCGCAGCTCCAAACCCTTCTACATCCCGGCCAAGTACGTGAAGGAGCTGCCGCTGGACCTGCCGCTGAGCTTCCCCCCCGCAGGACCAGAACTAGAACCACAGCCGGTCCCTGTTCCTCTTCCTGCCCCTGTCCCTGTGGCTGTTCCTATTCCTCTTCCTCTTCCTGTTCCTCTTCCTGTTCCTCTTCCTGCCCCTGTCCCTGTGGCTGTTCCTATTCCTCTTCCTCTTCCTCTTCCTGCTCCTCTTCCTGTCCCTGCTCCTCTTCCTGCACCTCTTCCTGTTCCTCTTCCTGCTCCTCTTCCTGCTCCTCTTCCTGTCCCTGTTCCTGCTCCTCTTCCTGTTCCTGTCCCTAAGCCTCTGGAGGACCCCAGGAACCAGCCGGGGGACGAGGTGACGATCCGCCTCCGTCCAGATGCTTCGTCCCGTAAGACGGAGAACCGCATGTCCACGTTTGGTGGCGTCCCATTGGACTTCGTGGACCCGACCCCGGCTCAGAGACCCCCCCCGGCTCAGAGACCCCCCCCAGCCCCCGTAGACACCGGGACTACAAACATGGCCGACGAGGCGGCGAGCAAAAAGCATTTCCTGGACGAGAACAGGGGACAAAAACCCGGGTCCCTAGCTTCTAGCCCGGCCCGACCCCACCTGGCAGCGCAGAGGGAACCCAGAACCCTAGCCGATACCTGTGGACACACCC
>NW_011340187.1:0-284 GCF_000735185.1 Notothenia coriiceps | reverse complement strand
GGAGGGAGGAGACGAGGAGGGAGGGAGGAGGAAGGAAGGAAGGAAGTAGGAGGAGGAGGAAGGTAAGGTAAGGTAAGGAAAGAAAGGAAAGAGGAGAGGAAGGAAGGTAAGAAGGAGGAAGTAAGAGGAGAGGAAGGAGGAACACTACCACCACACTACGTACGTACGTTAGTACGTACCTACCGGACCGAACCGTTCGTTAACCGTTGGTACGGTGGTACGTCCTGTAGGTAAGGTGGGGACGGCGAAGCCGTACGTTCCCGACCCCGGACCCCCCGGCCCCG
>NW_011340186.1:0-3015 GCF_000735185.1 Notothenia coriiceps | reverse complement strand
CAACAACTGTCCAACGAGCTCCTGCTGATGTTCAGGTGTATATCAGTATTTAGTGTCTCTACTTTAAAGAGTCCTCTCCTGCTGATGTTCAGGTGTATATCAGTATGTAGTGTCTCTACTTTAAAGAGTCCTCTCCTGCTGATGTTCAGGTGTATATCAGTATGTAGTGTCTCTACTTTAAAGAGTCCTCTCCTGCTGATGTTCAGGTGTATATCAGTATGTAGTGACTCTACTTGAAACAGTATTTGAAAACCATACTATGGTTTTAAAATACTGAGTACTTCCCCCACCACAGTCCTTTTTAAAGTGCAGTAGATTATAACAAAATGAAGTAAATGTATTGAACTTTGTGCCGTTTTTCTTACATAATGTGTTGTTAAAACTCTTCCCACTGCTCAGCCCTGTTCATCCCTTCACCTCTGTCTGATGTTAAATTATTCTGAATTAATGTCGGTCATCATGCAGTGGAAGCTAAGGACGATCTGTCTTTTCTGCAACACAGTTCAAATATTTACAAACCTCATTGTAAGTCCAAAGAAACATCTGTAAGAATTCACCTAATGCAGCTCGATTCTGGTTCAATATGTCTTGGTTCTTCCGGTTTAGCGCGAGCAGCTTTGTAAACGATCGGATGATTCACAGCTGCACTGCGGGGATCAGATGGTGTTACAGCTTCTATCCTCTGTCAGTGGCTCTGAAATGTTGGCTATCTTTTTAGCTAGGGTCAAATTAGTGGCGCTCATAATTTAAATTGGGATTTTAATTTATAAACGCCCTAGACATGCCATGCGGAAAAAACATGGTTGACGTGTTTTCTTTAAGAGTTAGCTTAATAGCTTAATAGCATGACAGCTCCAAACATCGCGTTGAATCCTCAAATATACATTATTTGGATCAACTAACTAACATATTGGTGATCAAAATAGGTGGTTTCTCACCTGACAAACTGTTAAAGGCTACCTTAATAGCAACTTGCCGCTATGCAAGGTAATAGCAATGACTCTTGAACCAGAATTACCAAGACATAAACAGCGAAGCGCTATGAGGTGAAAACCGTCCAGAGAACCAGGAAGTGTTTACCTCCGGAGGAACAGCTGAGCTCTGGGAACTGAAAATGTTTGGAAGTGCAATATTTATATTCACTCTTTGTTGTTTTAATATTACAGTGCTTTTATTTGTTCATAAACCAGGACTTTGTATGTGTTTTATTTCACAGTATGTGACGAGCACGTACGCTACATCCTGTTTGTATTCACTTGCTTTATCACTCGACACGGTTTAAGGTTTTGTGCTCACCACTTCATCGCTGTTTTTTGTTTTTTTAAAACAACATCTCTGAGTTGAACTCGGGGTTGTTGACACGGATCAACCATACTATAATAACCATATTTCACACGTTTGCCTCATCACACTCTTTTATTATCCGCAGTTTGCCTCCATATCTGATTTAAAACTCATGTCGACATTATTTAAATGGGATCTTTTGACTACTTCCTCCGTGGTTACATCAGGAAAGGGCACTGGGTTTTATTTCTTTTTATATTATATAAAAAAAAACAATTTCCACTCTCCATGACTTCCAAAAAGAAGTATATTTATGACGAGGGGAGTGTTTCTAAATTGACAGGATATCTGATTTGTTGTGAATTTCTCTCACCCCATATTGGGGGGAACATTTTTACCTGTAATTGTTTGTACTTTTAATAAAATATTTCCCTTTTTACAAACTCTTTCTTGTGATGCTTTCATTGACACACGTAACTGAGAAAATAATTTATTTAGAAAAAACAACATGGTATGAAATTAGATGCATGTCAGTCGGTGTTGGCAGGAAATGATATGATGCAATATATTAATGTGGAAGCGTTTGTGCACAGAAAACTGACCTACAGTGATAACATATGGCGTAGATCTGCAGGGGCTGTTCTTCCACAGACAGCAGGATACAAAATGTTAGAGTAAAGATTTCTTACACCAAAAGTGTGCTTCACTGCTTTTGTCAGTTCCCACTGTGGCACATGCACGGCTGTAAGGCTTCTTGGATACAAAAAAGTTCCTCAGACATCATCATTTCATCTCTGGTTCATCGTTAGAGGTTATCAATGTAGACATGTTCACTCCTGATACTTCGCAGAGAGCTTTTCCCTAAATGTCCTTCAGTTAAAGTGAATCCACAGCATCTCGGAAGTCTTTCAGTTTGAGTTTT
Source organism: Notothenia coriiceps (assembly GCF_000735185.1). Lineage (NCBI taxonomy): Eukaryota > Metazoa > Chordata > Actinopteri > Perciformes > Nototheniidae > Notothenia > Notothenia coriiceps. Next base: position 809 of record NW_011340186.1, on the reverse strand, counting down.
TGTTCAGATTGCTGCTTCAGTTTTTATCAGTCTTTTGCACGTAGACGCTCTAACACTCGATGGTTCTGGATAGCTGCGTTAGTTTGCGCTGGTTGTCGATCACCTTCAGGTTCTGGATGTAGTGCCGGATGTTGCTGGGGCTCCGAAGAGGAAGGGAGTATTCTGAGCCTGGAGGAGGAGAGGAAATCATTTTAGACTTTAAAGAGCTTTAAAGGGTATATCCGTATGTAGTGTCTCTACTTTAAAGAGTCCTCTCCTGCTGATGTTCAGGTGTATGTCAGTATAGTGTCTCTACTTTAAAGAGTCCTCTCCTGCTGATGTTCAGGTGTATATCAGTATGTAGTGTCTCTACTTTAAAGAGTCCTCTCCTGCTGATGTTCAGGTGTATATCAGTATGTAGTGTCTCTACTTTAAAGAGTCCTCTCCTGCTGATGTTCAGGTGTATATCAGTATGTAGTGTCTCTACTTTAAAGAGTCCTCTCCTGCTGATGTTCAGGTGTATATCAGTATGTAGTGTCTCTACTTTAAAGAGTCCTCTCCTGCTGATGTTCAGGTGTATATCAGTATGTAGTGTCTCTACTTTAAAGAGTCCTCTCCTGCTGATGTTCAGGTGTATATCAGTATGTAGTGTCTCTACTTTAAAGAGTCCTCTCCTGCTGATGTTCAGGTGTATATCAGTATGTAGTGTCTCTACTTTAAAGAGTCCTCTCCTGCTGATGTTCAGGTGTATATCAGTATAGTGTCTCTAATTTGGTGGGAGAGTACAAGTACCTCAAAATTGTTCTTAAATACAGTACTTGAGTAAATGT
>NW_011340185.1:0-2880 GCF_000735185.1 Notothenia coriiceps | reverse complement strand
CGGTATTAAACGGGATCCGCCGGGCCGGAATTATTAAAGACAGTGGTAACGTTAAGCTCCGACGTTATCTGACTTTTTATCGGTACTGGAGACATTTAAAAAATATATGTCATATGTAGTATTGCTACATACACATTATATCGCAGTTTTAGTTTATCCAACTCGTTTCTAATATGCAATAAGACTACAATATGCGTCTATGATGTATTTTCGAGCTTTCCAATCCAGACGAGATCTCTCTCTCCCGTCTGTGTGCGAGGGGGTGGGGCAGTTTGTAAAGGTCTCTTGACTGTGTTACAGACTGTCCTCCTGGTTAGTGGTTACTCTGGGTTCTGTCTTCAGGACAGAGTGTTGGATTTTTTTGTTAATTGGATGGGACTTGATTTGATTCAATATTAGTAATTTTCTCGTTTGTGTGTTTGTTTAAATATATTTGGCCTTTGTTTATTTACTAAAATAAAAAGGTTGATGAATTATCATCTAATGATTTGTATGATGTTTTATTTATGTTAAAGGTAACTTTGAATGATTTTAACTAATGATAAGTAGTAGAAAAACTAATATTTTAAATTCGGGACGGTCCACATTAATTTCGGGACGGCTTAGATTGTATTTCGGGACGGCTCCGGGAGGATGGTGAAAAAAGTTAGTCGAGAGCCCTGGCTGCGACGTGGCGCAAGCTACTTATAGGGTGGGTGGATTCCCTGACGCTGACGTCAAGATCACCAGCCAATCAGGATTGGCGTAATGAGATTGATGCTTCTGTTTGCTCCGCGATGAGGCGCATCCCATAGTGAGACATCTCAGGACATGTTACTCTGAGAACCGGGGTTACGTAAGTAACCATAGTTTTTAAGAGCAGAGCTCAAAATTGCTCCTTTCCCTCTGAATTCCTGCCCTTATATCTCGTAAAACATATGAGATCCTACATTCACTTTTTTAATTGTAATTTTCAAGCAAGTTTAAGCATAAATGTAGACAAAAAAACAACCTGCAAGATGCTCTTTAAGTAATGCCTAACATAAAAGACAATGATTAGCTAGGATCTTAAAGTGCACATAACCTTTGCTCATTTCCATCTCTAGACGTGGAGTTTGGAAAATACCTTAATGTGTAAAAAAATAACTACGTATGATTTTCGAAATAGGAAATTATCGGAAATTATACAATGAACGTGGCTCACCGTCACGAAGACGGTTTTACTCTGAAAAACTAGGGCGGAAGTGTATTTCATTGTTTCCGATGGTGGAACTCAGACAGTTATGTGAATAAACCATAGGAATAAACCGAATAAGCTGCTGAACTGGACTATCCGGTACCGTCCGGTACCAACAAAGACCCACATACATCGACTCATTGACAGGTATTTATAGAACGTGTGATAAGGTCAGAAAGTGTGCGAGTGGACATTAATGTCACGGAGCTGAAACGCTTTCCTCTTGGTAGCTAACGCTAGCTAGCCGGCTAGTGAAAACACCCAAAATGGCTGTCGTGGTCTATGACGAATGGCTCTGTATTTCCCTGTTTACGTTATTATTTCTCGAAACAATACCGCATGTACATTACAGTAAACAAACTTGTGTATAGGTAAAACAGACGTGCGCATTTTAGTTTTAATGCAAATGTTACCCAGGTACTCGTGATTGAGAACCATCTATCCCGCGGGATGTAACGTTACTTAACGAGCGCTATCTGAATATTGAGCTGGTTAATATGACGAGAGGGAGGAGAAATACACTGTGAAAATATGATGTAACGGAAACTTTATTCTTAACTAATATCTGAAATCTCCAAATAATTCACATACATGTATATGTTGACCATGTTATAGTTTGCATGTACTTCAGTGCGTAAAATAATCACTACTCGTGCCATCTGTGGCATCTATATCACTTCCGTACGGTGGACGGGAGGTGCAAACGCGGAACAACGGCCAAAAACGCACACATAAGCAGGAAACAGCTGCAAATAATGAAATGAAAAACAAACAAATCCTGAAAACAAATACAACCAAAAAACGCTGAATTTACAGAAATTATGCAAACTAAATTCAACACACAAACCCCGAAAACAAACACAATTGAAAAACGCTGCAAATACATTAACGATATGCAAAGTCAAAAACACGTACAAACCCAAAAACACATAGGCTACAAACCCCAAAACACACAATGCTCCAGGCCTCTATGGGGCGCGTTACGTGGAAGAGATTGATATCTGACCAGACATAGAGAGAACGAACTAGAGGGATGGAAATTGAAGCCGGAGGAAAGAAAGTTGATCGAATTGTTGCAGAACTCTCTGCAAAAATAACAAATACATCTTGCAGCAGGTTCAATATTAATAGAGCCAATGTATGGGATGGAGCAATCCGCGGCTTCAAACGTGCCTCATTTGACCCCTCTCATGAGATGTCTGTCAAGTTCACTGATGATGAGGGACAAACTGAGGATGGAGTGGACACTGGTGGTCCCATGTGTGAGTTCCTGACCCTCCTTATGGAATGCCTGAGAATGCGAAGAAAGCATCATGTCATAGCAACTGTTTTTGCCCCATTGCGGTGTGACTTTCCCAGCCGCTCACTGTCTCAAAATCTGATTCTAAATGTATAATGTTCTCTATAAAGATAGAACTAATACACAATTATGAATGTATAATATAAGCTGTTTTGTGTATTTAATGCATTGGTCTACAATTTAATGATGGCTTCTACATATTTCACATAAACAGACAATGAAAAAATAGTGTCATGCATCTGCCAATTAGTATTCTAAACAGAGTAGTGTGTTGAATCCTTATTTCTTGCATTTGAAACAGATACAATACAAAAAAGTGAACTTACTGTTGTGTTCAACTTCTGCCAAAAACTGTACATTTTTG
>NW_011340184.1:0-3859 GCF_000735185.1 Notothenia coriiceps | reverse complement strand
AAACCAGTTTGTAACTGCTGCTTCCTGTGCCTCATTGAAAATCCTTAGCTTTCCACCTGCACCTCTTTGTTTCTCAGTCCTTCAGATAAACAACAACGATATAGTGGTTGGTCAGTGTCTGTGTTGCATAACAGTAAGTTTACCACAGTACATTGTGCAGGATTTTTGTACAGTTATAGTCTGCAACATGCCAACAATTCAGCTACAGTAATGAAGTAAATACGTTTCACACAACAGATATCAGCTCTGATATATCATGAATTATGCAGAGCTGAAAACTGGTAACTAACCTGTTTTCAAGTCAAAGTGTCCGGATTACAGAGGCAACAGTAAATCGGCTTAGATTAGGCTGAACCCTCTGTCCAGCCTCTCTCATCGTCAAACCATGGTTGATAATATTTCATTTCATTAGAGAGTGCTCTTCCTCCTCCTCTCACTCTCAGCCCAGCTCTTCCTCTTCCTCCTCCTCTTGCTCTTGCTTCCATGTTGGCTTCCATTGTTGCTGTAAGAAAGCACTCACCTGTGGTATTTTTATAGTGCTAACATCCTGATTGATGAGCCAACAATTATGCCACCAGGTGTTTGGTCAGGTGGAACGTGTTTCTTGATCATTGGTCCATGTGTGAGGCATTTTGAATATCGGTGTTTTAAACCTGCTAACACGTGACTTTATGTCAGATTCCTGTGTCTTACGTGGAGAAACGTGTGCAGTGGTTTGCAAAAAGTGCCATGTTGATTTGCAAATTGTGTGAAAAGCTGAAAACGTGTTTAGAGTTTTGGAGATTTGAGCTGATGTTTTGCTCTATGAGTGTCAGTTAAAATAATTGTGCTTTAAGTATACTTTTAGTGTGTTAGCAATCGAGAAAAACTATATTATTGAAACATGACCGGTAAGTTTCAAATTTGTCCGGTAAAAGAAATTCTGTCCGGACATTTGACCGGCGAGAAAAGATCCTAGCGGAAACCCTGATGAGGGGGTGTCGGCGTTCTGGCGATTTACTCTGAAGGCTTCAGTAGAAGCTGCTGGGAGTCCCAGCAGCTTCTACTGAAGCCAGTCCCCAACTCCGGGGACTTCCGGCCGGGGACTTCGGGTGGCCGTATACGCCGTGAAGTGGTTTGCGGCCTGCCAGTAAACCCAAAGCAGAAGAAGAAGAAGTGACGTCAGCGGCTTCATTTACGTAATCTTCCCTCAGGGAACTTATTCCGGTGTGAACGCGATCGGCTCTTAGTTCCATGGAGGTACTAAGTGCTGGGAACTAAGTGCTGGGAACTAAGTACGGCAAAGTACTTTGTGTGAAAGCGGCTATTGAATGTGATATGCCAAGGGACGGGACATTTACAACACTTATCTAAGCAGTTAAACAATCACAACAGAGCCGTCAAGCTGACCAATCAGAGCAGACTGAGCTCTGGTTTCAGACAGAGGGTGAAAAGAGGTGCTGCAGCACAGGCAGTATGAGAAAAGAGCTTTTTGAACATTAAAGCATGGAGACATGTCACAGTAGAGACACTAAATACTAATATAAAACTCAAAATGAGTACAATGGGGCCTCTTTAAAAGGCCGCAACCATGAAAAAATCTGAAATTGAATGACAGTGACAGACGCTTTTACAGTATATAGACAATTCCAAACATTGAAAACAAATGTCTGTATATTTTACAGAAAAAAAAGACTTGATTGGTAGCACCAAGATTCACAAAACTGCATTATTTAAATATTATAAATACTGAAAGATATGGATATCCATCATGTGGGAAATTAACCCTACAAGTGCTCATAGCACCTAATGTATCAAATGAACAATAATTAAAAATCATTCATTTGCTCATGATTACTAAATGTACTGCAGATTCGCCTCACTCACTCTATCGTCTCATCTCGTGTCTCAGCCATCAAATGAAGCTCTGGGCCCCCCTCCCCCACCTTAACAAAATCAACTGAATCTGCCACGCGTCGCTCATTACCGGCAGATCAGAGAGCCTGCAATTATCATCGCCGGGGGGGCAAAGTTGTCCATGATTATCTAACCTCAGTGCTTAATGAACTGCTGACATGACATTCATTAAAGAAGGATTACGTTGCACTCATTGCCACTTACAATATGCATGGAATTTGTCATTTAAATGAGTCCATTAACGGGATGAATGTGTGATAGGTAAAGGTGGAGAGAAGGAATGGGGGAGGGGTGGAGAAAGCATTTCCTTTATCACAATTCTATCTGTTGCTTTTCTGACTCCTCTCCTTTCCCCTGCTTCTCTGCGTTGTTTGTCACTTCACCCTTTTCTCTTTTTTGCATTCTCTCTCCATCTCTTCATCTTTTAGATTTGGCTTTCTTTTCTTTGCTCACCTACTCTGCCTCGTCTCCTGCCCACTTTCTGTCAAAGTGCAGTCAGATAGCCAGGAATAGGCCACTCTAAGCTCCAATCACACAGGAGCTTTTGAGGCTCTGTCGCCTGTAAAGTGGTGAGGAGTATAGGGTGGTTGAACCGGGGTTGATGCAGGGAAATTATTACGGGTGACACTTTACCAGGGCCATGCTTCCTTTTCCGTCTTGCACTTTTTTTTCTTTCTAACACTCCCTCTCGTTCCTATGGTTATTTTTTCCGCCCTCATCACCTTGTTTATTCTTCAAACGTTTCATTTGTTTCCTAGTTTAAAGGATGCTAGTACATCTAATTTATAATAATAATACATTTCATTTTAAAGCGCTTTTTCAGGTGCTCAAAGACGCTTTAAAGTGGTGATAAAACGAGATGAAATAGAATAACAAATTATTAAAACAGCAACACATATTATAATAGAATAAAACATATATATTTTAAAACAGCAACACAACCTAATTCACAAATTAAAAGCCCGTCTGAAGAGGTGTTGATGGATTGATTAACGTTTCATTTATTTCTCTACTATATTTTGTCCTCGTTTCACTTTCTTCTTCCTTGATCAATAATCTCTCTTTCATTTATATGTATTTGTTTCTTGGCTGGATTGCTTGTAAAAGTACAACTCATGTTCTGATCCCAGACCCACTTAATGGACACACACATTGATGTTTTATCCATAAACTGCAGAGGTCCTCATGTCGTGATTGTGTAGACGAAATGATGTCTCCCAATAGAGATAAATACCAAAACACACAGACACACACAAAGTACAATGACAGCCTTTTATTTTTGCGTTTCTGCATATTGCTTTACCTCATACACATTTCTGTTCACATTGAATGATTATGCAGCCTTGATTTACATCCAACGCAAACGTGTAGTGCCGAGCGGGCAGTAATGTTCCATTTTATGTCGAGGAACAAAAACTAATAATTTGCCGGCAGGGGAGGAGGATGCATGTTTGATTATTTATCAAGAGTGTTCAAAATAAGTGCACTTCACAGAAATGATCTTCTTTGTGTTTGTTTAAAGATTGATTTGATTTGAGGACTGAGTCATATGACCAGGAAAATGAAATGTGTTGGAGATTTTTTTTATTTAAATACATAGATTTTCCTTTTCTTTATTACAAAAACCATACTGTTTTGACTCAACCTCAAAGTATTTCATGAAATATTTGAGACTTGATTAGTCATTGTAGGGATGATATGAGTTACGGCCCGTCTACACTACAGGCATCAAAAAATCTTGAAGCTGGGCGTGTCTGAAGCTTGGCGATTTTTTGCGAGCAACGCGACCAACAACCAATCACATGAATCTCCCGCCCCCGACATACAAAGCAATAGCAATGTTAAAACGAAGTAAACTGGATATAAACTCTCCAAACAGGCGAAAAACCTACCAGTTTCACCCACTGTCTCTGCCACCTCCCTCCATGCCTGGTTCCTCCGGTTTGTATCCCGGTAAATAGTT
>NW_011340183.1:0-2368 GCF_000735185.1 Notothenia coriiceps | reverse complement strand
ATTTTCAGGATTCAAAAGTTGAGCAATGTTCAACTTTTGAAGCTGAGCTGGAAGCGTCAGCCAATCAAATCCCGTTTATGCAAATCTGACAGTTCAAGCGCTAGCCAATCAAACCACGTGCACGCTGGGAGAGCCAGACCGCAGTTCATTTCCTCATATTCCAAACGAGAAATTACGGTAGCCAATCACCCGGTTCTTTACGACCAGAACTATTTACCGTGATACAAACCGGAGGAACCAGGCATGGAGGGAGGTTGCAGAGACAGTGGGTGAAACTGGGAGTTTATATATATTGCTCGTGGTTTTTTGCTTTGTATGTCGGGGGCGGGACATTCATGTGATTGGTTGTTTGTTGCAAAAAATCCCCAAGCTCTCAGACATGCCCAGCTCCAAGATTTTTTCAAAGCTGCTGTGTGTACGTACCGTGTTTCTTTCTCTGACTGAAACTGTTGCTGTCTTGCATGCATTGTGTCCCTGTGACAACCGTATGACCCTGACAAACAACAACAACATTTTAAAATAGTTTGTCCACTGTGGAAAAGATAAACAACACTTGACCTGAACTCTACTCAGGCATTTCCACTATATTCTACACTCAGTGTTTCTTTGTGTCTTTTAGGAACCCTCCTGTTCAGCTCCTCTATTGGAACAAACACGGAAGCTTACGCATCACGCCTTATTGAAAACTGTCCCTTATAACAGCTGCCATACAAAAACCAGGTTCGCGTCACGGTTATTTAGTACACAAATTCAAGCATATATAACAAACACTGCTTTTAAAATTGTAAAAATGAATATCTTGTATTGTTTTCTAGTACAAAAGGTGGAAAAGGCGCTCTGAGAGTTGACTCAGATCCCAGTGAAAACTCTTCAAGCATAACAGCGTGGGAAGAGGAAACAGCATTGTGTTTATCACAAAGTGCTTCTAGTGGCTGCACAGCAGGTAAAGTCGGTCATACATTTTCAGATGTTGTGTTGAGTAAACCCTGCTCAGATGGGCTTTAATTGTGTGTTTTGTAGCCAATGAGGATACACAGCCAGATGTGAAAGGAGCTGAGTCAGCAGAGCCTCAGGAAGCAGAGCCGATAACAGCCGAGAGGAAGAGAGAGCTGGAGCATTACCTCAAACTAAAAAGGTACAGGAGTTTTGTTTTCTAGCTTGTTATTTAGGTTCATAGCGGATATAACACAAATGCGGTTCACTTTTCCCACTCCCAAGAAAAGCTCAACGATGCCCAAAACAACAACAACAAAATTCCCAAACCAAGAAACTAAAGCCAAGTCTCTTACTTGAGCTCCTACGCCGAAGTAAAGAAAAGAAAACAGGGTTCAATAACCATAAAGAGCTTCTCACTCCTACTATACTGCTCTAGTATTAAACATTATAGAGTGACCACACATTTCTCTAAATGCAAAAACAAAACAACAAACTTGTCAAAAAGCCCCGCAGTGCAACAAACATTTTTCCAATCTCAAAACACACAAAATGCTGGTTCTCCGTTGGGAGCAGTAGAGAGACTATCGTGCACTTATTCAAATAACTATTGTCTTCATGGTGGACCAATCAGGATGCAGATATGAGTAAACTCGTCCAATCACCATGCAGCATCCACACACTCTAATCTTACACAGGAACAGAAAGCCATAGAGAGGTGAAGTCCCTCCCTTTCCGGGGGAGCTCCATGGGACCTTATTTTGGAAAAATCATGTATTGAAGTCAATGGAGAGAGAAAGATTATCTTTGGATCCCGTTTGAATTGTGCCACAAATTACACATATGATGTTTGTCAATTTAAAAGATAATTTTGTAAAGTCAAAAAAATACAAATGTGTGGTAAAACTGTGAAGTAACACTTTGTTGTGGAAACCGCTCAATGAACTACATCTCCCATCTCGCACCACACACCCAGACGGCCGTCACGTTGGCACATTTCACTTCTTTCTTTCAGAATGAGGCGGAAAGTATTAAAAGAGGTGAAAATCACTCCAAGTCTGGGCATGTTGAGAGCTGTACACACACACAAGGGGAGTTCCGTAAGAGCCAATATGCGGGACCGGGATTCTGGGATTTGTAGTCTTTCTGGTTGCGTATTTTTCATAGTCTTATATTTCAACAGTTTTACGAAAAACTGACTTTTTTGACATGGAAATTATTTTTTAAGATTGACAAACATCATATGTGTAATTTGTGGCACAGAAGGGCGGCTCTCTATTGTGACCCAGAGTCATAACAAGATGTGGTTCATTCTAACAACTAGAAGTGAGTTCCATATATTTCAGAATCAGGTTTATCACCAGGTAGGTTGACACGTACGAGGAATTTCACTTGGTGTCGTGTTGCATACATAAAAGTAAACAAAATAAAAACA
>NW_011340182.1:5465-11116 GCF_000735185.1 Notothenia coriiceps | reverse complement strand
GCTCATTTTCTAGACTGGTTTTTATTATAAATGGATCAGGACAAAAAGAGAGAGAATCTTTTTTGCTGAAACTTTCAGAATCTCTTTCCACAGACGGGACACATGTTGATGTATAAAAGAGATGAAAAGGTGGATTTTGCATAATGGGTGACCTTTAAAGACCCCCTTCTAGAAACAATTGAGTCCATTAAATGTCATAAGTTAACCCTAACCCTAAATTTGTCTGGCTTTTTCCTCAGTTGAAAAGAGTGCTGGTTTTGAGCACACTGATGGTTCCATCTATGTGTTTAGTTGGTAAAAGGACTTGCCACTTCAGTCATATTGTTTATGTGGATACACAGTCTTGTCAACGCCAGATTTCAGTCTGGAAAAGACCCACTGAGAAACCAATTATTAAAATACTGGAGAAGCTTTTCTACTCAAATGTATCCAGAAGGTCCCTCATGGAAACATGAATGCTGAAAGAAAATGTTGATGTATCTATCCACACTGTGATTTGAGTCCACTCCAAAATGTAATGGATTTTTGATTGGCCCCTGCTAGTTTTTCTCGTATTCGTGCTGTCCAACAGACAAACAAACCAATTGAATCGGGAAAAAAATGTACCCTCTTGGCGAATGAAATTGTTGTCAATTCGCTCAATTGGCTCGCTACTCCCACGCCTGTTTGCTAGCTTGGTTCCAAAATGGTGGAACGGTTTCCCCATTGATATCAGGACAGCTTAAAGTACACTTTCCATAAAAAACTGAAAACCCAACTGTTTCAACTGCAACTTGGCCATCAAACCTAACTTACAAGGTTTAGGACCAGGGGTGTCAAACTCAAATACACAGCGGGCCAACATTTTAAAATGGGTACTAGTCGAGAGCTGGACTGGTTCAATGTTTATTGCTAAACTTATTGAAATGAACTTATTGCACATATTAAATCTGGAACTAACAAAGCTTAAATGATTGCCTATAAAAACAACATTAAACATTAAATAATCAGTTGCATTCATTTCTTATGGCTCTATCTGCAGCTTTCTCCAGAGTCATTTCTTATGATTAAATTTTTCAACAGGCCAACAACAGCTTCAACAAAACTATTTCCCTCAAAGAAAAAACCAAACATGCCCTGTTGTCGTGAGAGAAAAAGTGCAGAAGGAAACATCCATTGAAACTCAGTGTGCTGCTCTGTGATGCTAGTTCAGATACTTGGCATCTCATCTTGGGTGCAAGTTCATCAATGTTTGGGCTCAGGCTCTGAGCTGAGGAGACCCTCAGGATGGAGTGAAGGTGTGTGAGCAATATACCGGCGGGCCAGATCTAATAGGAATTAGAAATTATCCTGCGGGCCGAAATTAAATCCACCAAGGGCCTGATTTGGCCCCCGGGCCTTGAGTTTGACACATGTGGTTTAGACCATTTCAAGTGTATGCACAAACAATAACAAGGTCTTACAACCACTTATTGTAAGACCTTTTGGACAAAAGCATCAGCTAAATTAAATGTAGAGTAAAAAATGTACAAGTTTGTGTTCGTGCTCAGTTAGGAGAACGTGGGGTTTGTGTGGATTTCTAAGTGAAGCATCAATCATCTGCCATAAAGCGTGTTTGAAATGTGTCCAAAGCCGACCCCTATTTAGATTTGTTAGACGACATCAAGTGAAATCTGAGCGACCTCTCATCCACAAATCACTCACTCCCAACAGCTCTCCCCTGTTGTGTCTCCTTTGTGTATGCCTATGATGGGTTCATCGTCAAGTTTATACGTGCTATATGTGTGTTTGCAGTAGCAACAGAGGAAAAGAGGGTAACAGTCAAAGTTGGGGAAGGTAGATTGGGTTCGGTGGAGTAAGAATCCAAAGCGCCTTTAAGTGCCGGGCTCACCTTTCAAAGCGTGGGGTAAAAGAAGATACTCCATAGAGAGTGGGCTGACAAGATGAATTCTCCTGGGGTATTTCAGACACTGAAGAGATGGCCCCTTAATCCCTGCCGAGCCTGTGCCCTGCTTGTCATCTAACGGCTCAGTGATATCATACATATAAAATGGAAGACACTGATATGAGCCTTAATTACGATGACACTTCACCCCATAATACCACAACCAAACCTCCTTCTCTCAACACCTTCCTTTCCCACCCATCCACCTCCGTCTCATCTACTTCCCCTTCTCTCCCTTTGTCATTCTGTCACTCATCACCTCCGTCTCACATGTCCTGGTTTCCTGCTCCATTTCTAGCGGGTCACCGGTGTAATACGAGAATGTCTCCGAGTTCTTTCTCTGCTCTCTGGCGGCTTTGTTTTTAACCTTGTCCCCTTTCTCTCTTCTTTTTCTGTCTCCCTCTCCTCTGTCTTTTTCTTTTTTTGGCAGCCAAGATGGCAATGTGCAGCATCCTCAACGCTGATGACATCAAGAAAGCACTAGATGCATTTGCAGGTAAAAGGACTTTTTACGGATAAGTCAAAAACTACACCTACACGGCAGAATAGGTTGTTTACCAATGACTCCGGAACGGCATACATGACCATATAGGGTACAACCAACAGGCTGTGAACCGGTTCCACCTTTTTGATAGTGGTCTTCATTCAAGCAAAACTACTTGGATAGGTTTATATGAAGTCAAGGTTTGGTTTAATATAAGTATGATTTTTATATAATTTAGGTTACTAAATTAGGTCAACAATAACATGTATACGTTACCTACGAATATAAGTGGCAATAAGCTAACAATAACTTTGGGTTTCGCACAAAACATGTGTCAAACTCCTCTTGATTCATAACCATTATCAATTATGTCCATGGGAAAAATGTAAAGCGCATTTGTTTCCTTATATCTCGGCACTTAGCAACTGGTAAACGAAGACATGTTTGACATGCACTGAATGTTTGAAAGCAAGTGTACGTTGTGAAAAAATCACATGTTCTGAAGTTAAAAATATGAAAAGGGTTAAGAAAATATCATGGCAGGGTTTAAAATAAGTATGTTTGTTTTGTGAATTAGGTTACTTACGTGAGTTAGTTCTGTTACACAAGTTAACTTACGAATATAAGTTGAAATAAGCCAACAAGAAGTTTTGGTTTCACACAAGACACTTGACATTCCTGGGCGTTAGTCATCTTGATTCACAATTATTATAATAATGATAAAAACTGTGTGACAACATTGTCTATATGTAAAATGAAAATGACCTTTACTTCCAGAACGGGAAGCCCCTGAAAAACCCCTTCCACTTTGCAACTCCATATCACTGTTTAACGAAGACGTGTTTGTCATGCACTGACTAATATGATGCTTATTTATATGTTAGCATATGTGCATGGTTACATTATTTGTATGTTTATAGAAATAGACAGCGCTCCATGACCCAGAACTAATGGGTCCTCTGGCAAAAACATGTTCTCAATCTATATCAGTCTCACTGGAAGAAGGCTTATTAAAATTACACTTTTTCCTCTGGGCTTCATCGCCCAGATGAACACACGGTAAGCAACTTCCAGCGACTTCTAGAGCAGTGACATCACAAGCCTCCAGCTGCTCATGAGCACTCTTACTGTATTCTGTATGTATATTTTGTATCCAACGGAAAATCTGTGTGTATTTATGACATTGAAACACAATTTTTAATGTGTGTGTGTGTGTGTGTGTGTGTGTGTGTGTGTGTGTGTGTGTGTGTGTGTGTGTGTGTGTGTGTGTGTGTTCAGCTGCTGACTCCTTTAACCATAAGAAGTTTTTCGAGTTGGTGGGTCTGAAGGCCAAGTCTGCTGACGAGGTGAAGAAGGTCTTCTTGGTGCTGGACGCCGACAACAGCGGCTTTATAGAGGAGGAGGAGCTCAAGTGAGACACACACACACACACACACACACACACACACACACACACACACACACACACACACACACACACACACACACACACACACACACAATGATTTTGCTGCACATAACATATAAGAGTTCTGTGACATGTACCTTTTGTGTGTTTCTGTCCCTGGCTAGGTTCGTCCTGAAAGGTTTCGCCCAAAATGGCAGGGACCTGACAGACAAGGAAACCAACGCATTTTTAAGAGCAGCCGACAAGGATGGAGACGGCAAGATTGGAATTGATGGTAAACATTCAATTTTGTTAATAGGAGTATCATGAGGTCACACAAACAAACACCAGAGCAAAAGGTAGAAAGAAAGTCAAACACATCTTCATTCCCACAGTGATTAACATCCTAATTATTAAATGGCAATATGACATGTATTGGGTTATGTTGGCTGAATGTGGATTGCAACCCCAATGTCATTAATCTGAATTAAAAAAACATAATTTATCCTGGGAGAAAATTGGTTTTCTTACAAAGGAAAAGCTATGAGATAGACATTACACTCATTTGTCAAACATACATTTTCCAGGCACCTTGGAGAGACATGATTGTCTAAATGACACTGCCCTCATCTTTCAAATGATCGGAACCACACGTTGAATCTCAGACACACATTCGTAGACAAACAGATAACAAAAAAATACAAAAATGTGAAACCATGTTGTTGTTTTGCAGGATTTGGACCATTATGGGTCTTCCGAAAACGATTGGGGTTTGAAGTGGGGTTGAACCTTATGTTTTCCCAACCCAAACATTAACAGTGGAACTAGCAATTATCAAAATGATGGTCAACACAACAATCCTCTTCAGAACAGCTGCTTTTTTAAACCAATGGGTAGTGAGTAAACAATTATCACCGCTGCCACTGAATAAGCTAACTGGGCATTGTAATGTTTTCCCTTCAGCCATTAGTAGAATAGGTTTGGTTGTGCTGAACATGCATTATTGTAGGTTGGAGTTGCAAAAGACAACATTTTTAGCTTGTGCTCATCATTAAGAAGCGTATGTTGATTTCACAATGTAATGGCTGTAGAATAATGGCACCAAATGCGTTTAGATTTCCATTTAGCCTTGATTTCCTTATGCAATCTGTCTGCCTCTGGGTACATCTCCTGGTGAAATAAAGCTGGATTTAATGTACAGAAGAGAATGCTTGAGTTGTGAAGGCAGTTGTGAAGGCAGTAAGATAATACAACAGAGAAGAAGACAAACTATTATATTCTCACAATGGGGAAAATTCATTTTGATCTCTGTTATTTTTGTTTACACATGCAAAAAGGACATATCCACATGAAGTCTTTTGTTGGTTTTTTGGTCCATACTTGGAGAAATGAGCGATTATCCAGTGACCATCCGGTTCTAAAGCCAAGTTCGTACGGACTAAGCTGCTGACGTTGCTTCAGTTTTTACCTTTCACAGTCAAGTTAATACATTTAAGACCTTCCCTTGAGTTCCCACAAATAAAAAAAATACATACAGCTAGTTCTTTTTGTAACTTTTTTGATTGACTTTTAGCGTTGACAATGTACATTTCCCCTCTGCGGGACTAATAAAGGTATTCTTATTCTGACATGGTGTGAACCTGATACCATTTCACTGTCATGGATCTAAAAAAGTATGAAAATAACCCCGGAAAAATATTCTAAATTGTCTTTTTCTCCCTTGCAGAGTTCGCCGCCCTGGTGAAAGAATAAACAGTCGCCCAATGTGACCGACTGTCACTCCAAGATCACCTCCCAACCACGCTGCACTCCCACACCTGCAGGCCTCCCTCCACAGCACCAACACCTCACCCCCC
>NW_011340182.1:0-5444 GCF_000735185.1 Notothenia coriiceps | reverse complement strand
CCCCCTCACCCTCTCCCCCACTGCTGTCTTCACTAAATGCAACACTGCACTGACGGAAGTTAACTGTGGTTTCCCCCCCTTCACACACACCTCCTCCCCACAGCTATACTAATCCTATTTATTTTATCCTTTTTATACAAAATGTTTCTGTTTCTGTATAGATATCAAACACGCCTGCAAGAAATAAACCTCGCATTTTAAAGTAGATATTTAAAGAAAATAGAGATTATAAGAGAAAGACCCCAATGTCCTTCCTCACCCTCTTTCTTTCTCCCTTATTCTGTTATTTCTCCTGGCACTGATCCTGCATCCGCTCCCCCTCTCTTCCCCCATCTATCTATCTATCTATCCGTCCCTTTCTCCTCTGGTAATGAGCTGTTGTAAAACATACCAAAAGAAGAAAGAGGTCAAGCTGTGAAAGAATAAAATAAAAAGTCTCAAGAAACGCTGAGTCACTGTTAATCCCTTCCTTTGATGTGATGCTCTTATCTGATTCTCCGTCTTCCCTGTCCTCTGTCGTGCAGCTTAAAGCACATCTTGAGATCTTATAATGTATAAAGGGGTTTACACAGGGGTGGAAGTACATCAAGTTTCATATTCATGCAAAATGTTGAGGTACTTTAACTGAGTTTCTGTATTAAGGGTAGGTAGGTAAGAATGGAGAAACCAGCTTGAGATCGCTAGAATTTGAAAATACACAACCGGAAAAAATCTACCACTTCCTTACAGAGCCCCTCCTCCAACACACACGAACGCGCACATGACCAATAGGCGCGTTCACACCAAGTACTTTTCCCACAAAGGTTCCTGAGAACTACGATTTAGTTGCGTTCACAACAAAAAGTCCCAGGAACTAAATTAATTCTAGAGAACCTTTTTTACCCCCTTTTCAGTCCCTGCTAGAGAGCAGGGACTTTCGTGGGAGAAAAAGGTTCCTGTGTCTGATTGGCTGGGCGGAATGCAAACCACGCCCCGTCAAACTCCCAAAAGCTTTTGTGAAGCCGCCATTTTATTATCCTCGCATTGCATTATTAGCATTAGCCCAGCGCAGAAACGCAGAGAGACTAACTTATGACAACACAAAATAAAACATGGGAGCTGTGGAGATGAGGAAGTGTCGGCGTTCTGGCCGTTTACTCGGAAGGCTTCAGTAGAAGCTGCTGGGAGTCCCAGCAGCTTCTACTGAAGCCAGTCCCTAACTCCGGGGACTTCCGGCAGGGGATTTTGGGCGGCAGTATACGCCGTGAAGTTGTTTGCGGCCTGCCAGTAAACCCAAAGCAGAAGAAGAAGAAGTGACGTCAGCGGCTTCATTGGCCTAATCCACCCCAAGGAACTAATTTCCGGTGTGAACGCGATCTGTACTTAGTTCATGAGAACTAAAGAGTTCTCAGGAACCTTTGTGGGAAAAGTACTTGGTGTGAACGCGCCTAATGAGGGCACGAGATAAGTTTGTGCACAGATGGAAGGCTGACAGGCAGGTAGGCTATCCAGTTTCTTTAGCCGGGCCGGCTCAGATGATTGGTCGTGCTTTTTACAGTACTACGGCTTCTACAGATGACATTTTTTAAAGTATTTATTGTCAAAGCATTTAATATATTCATTGCTATTGGGATGTTAAGAGCATTCCATGGAATATAACAAAAAGTGTTTCTGAAGTGAATTACATACCCCACCTTTAAATGCTACGTTGAACTAATTCTCCACTACAATTTGGAGGCCAATATTGTACCGCTCTTATCCATCGATTTATTTGACAGCTTAAGTAACGAACATATTCAGATTATTACACAATAAAAAATATAAATCAACATTACAGTATAAATATTGGTTAAAATATCAGCAGCAGTAAACAAATCATAATCCAGTAATTTAATATATAATCATTAAAATGTCTGTTTCACATAACAATACTTAAGTAAGATTGTGGGTTCAGCTCTTTAACTTGTAATAGAGTACTTTTATATAGATTTGTGTGCATGTAAATGGTCTACAAAGGCTAAAATCCTTGTGTTCCCTCCAGAGGGAGTTTCTCTCTGAAATGTAGCATATGACCTCCTTAGAGAAGGTCAACCTTAGCCTTCATTGTCATATATTAGTATTCATTAGCTGTGAGAAAGACAATGGACTAACAAGCATCTCTCCACAGTCCATCTTACATATTTATTTTTTATTATAAGAGAGAATAGGAAGGCCACATTATTCCACACGCCAACAAGTCTTGAGGAGTGCTTTGCCAGTGTAGCAGAGCCATGCTGTCAGGCCATTAGCAGAATTGGATTCACACTGAGGTTCAATTTGGGTTAAGTATCCCCAGCGGAGGACCCCAACAGGCAGCGAGGGAATCCTGATCTTCTTTAGTAGGCCATTTTACTGCCTGAGCAAATAAGCACATTTGAAGCTTAGAGGCGTTCACTTAAAAAATGAATATGTGAGTGAAGCGCACACAAGCAGAAGGGTCTTTCATAAGAAATACAACTAAAAGTGTTTAATTGGTATACTGTTTTATTTAGTTGTAATGTAATGTTTTAGAAAAATACAGAATATTTGAAATCAAATAATCAGGACCTCCCACTAATACCAATATTTGTATTATAAAGTCAAATTTGTATGACATTATAGATCAACATTATCACTACAGTCTGTAAAAAATTGCCACCAGCTTAAAAAGTAGAACCCATTGGTTAAAGTAATGATGCTATAAAGATGGTATTACATTATCCATGAATGCATTGCATTTTTCATCAGATCTCAGGGTCAGACTACATTTATTTTTCTTACAAGATATATTTCATTTTCTGCCAGAGGTTACATTTTCATTTCACAAAGTAAATTAACATTTCAATTAATATGTATGAATGGATGTCATTTGGTGGACCATGTAGAGAAAAAGGGTGGGAATGCAATATAATGGCAGTAAAAACATAAAAATAATATTCATCATGCATCAATCCTTTAGATATAAATGATATTTATCTCATCTCAACTTTACACAAGATATTTATAATTTGTTTTCGATATGAAAGTCATGCACATGTCATCTCCTGTCCGAAATTACAGTGCAAACACACCAAGGAATAAATGATAAGAAGATGTATTATACATATTAATGTATATTACATGAACACATTTGTATCACAGAGATTCTTTCTGAAGTACATGTAGGATATTTGATAATAATGGTGGCGCTGTTGAGCCATTTTGCCACGACCATTCACGAAAACCCACATTCTACACACATTTCCACTAGGTTTGAATTTTCTGCCAAAAATAAATATATATTTCCATATGTTTATGCCCTCAAATTTGCAATCCATTTGGTAAATTATAATGATAACAAATAATGTGATTCCAATAGGGTTCTACGACCTGATGTTGTTCGTGTTCAGACCCTAATTATTACAAAAGTGTAAGTAAAACCAGAGCCAACACATTTTGAAAACAACAAGGATATAACCATTAAAACATAAAAAGCACAATGTAGTTTGTTGGTTTACCAAGATTTAAAAATATACATGTATCTCGACAGCTCAAACCCAATAATTATACATTATTTATACTTTGTATCCTCTTTTTATAGCAAACATTGTTGTATAGCAAAGTAGTGAAAAACTGGCTCTACTCAAGGTCCACTTACTCACTTTGGACCATACAGTATGAGCTCTAGTGTAGAAAAGTGAGAAACCTACGAGTGTTTATCAATAGTTATGAAACGGACAAGTCAAATCAAGCAATCTGATTGGTTCTTAGCCTTGATATAATGAGCGTATATCACGGGTAGAATTGTAGTTACTTTTCACAACAAGTTAGTATCCCTCCGCGTCTGAGAAAAGCTACAACCGTTACAACTGTTACATTACGTCCGTTACGAAACTAACTAACTAACTAAGTCGTGAGCTATTGCTTAAATAACCAACTTTCCAAACTGTATTAATCCCAATTAGAAAGGATCAAACAGGATTTCCCAGAAAAACTGACTAATCACTTAAAAATATTGTCAATACATGATTTATTCACAATTTTAGAGGCATTTCAAAGTTGTTTGCCCTCTTTCTTCAGCAAACAAAGTGTTTTATGGGCAAGGTATGAAATGATAAACAGCCTCACCTCAAGATTTACTTAGTCACTTTCGACCGTTTATGCTTAGCTATCTTTTAACGGTAAAAATAAACTCTTCAGCTCCTCGAAACCGCTTGTTTGGGGTAAAGATGTCATCGTCGGAGTACACGAGGGGCCGATCTGTCATCGGTTGACGTGGGCTTCAGCTTAATGGTGGCAAATGGGTTGGTACCCCTTCAAAATAAAAGGAACAGAAAGAGAAATGGATGTTGGAGGAGTTAGAGACAGAGTGTAGAAAAGCAATATCAGAAAATAGCATATTTTAGCCGAACAGCGAAGGTTATATCAAGAGAAATGAGAAGTTCATTTCACACCGTAGAAGCCTCATCTAGCGTGATAGTCACGGTTCCCAAACGGCCGTAACTGAAATGGTTTCAGTACTAAACTGCACTTCAAACTCTAATGGAAGGAAAGCAATTCTGTGCCATTTAGATCACGGCCCTCTTCTGTTGTTCGCTCGTTTAATGGGTTCATGATATACTTCAAAAAAATATCGTTATTGTCTGTAGTGCCGTTTAAACATTTTACAACCTGAGAGAGAGCCAGAGGTGCATTGATCTTACCTCGGGAAAAATTGTGGTTGTGATGCATGTGGTTTTGTCTGTGGAAAAACACACGAGAAAGGAATGAGTGAGAGAGAGCCAATCGAAACGGTAAAATGTAGAAGCATGATGCACTAATGGAGGCTCAGAAAGCTGCGGCCCTCGACCCCTCGGCCCTCTGCTTTCAGTCGGATCTCAAACAAGAGGCTCGGAGATGTATTGAGATAGGCAGCCTCACACACACACACACACACACACACACACACACACACACACACACACACACACACACACACACACACACAAGAGAGCAACAGCAACAGAGACAATGCAGAAACATCAGGGAAAGTTATCAATGTAGCGAAAATACATTTTTCTGTATCGTCACACTGCAGCACCTCAAGGTTATATATCGGACCCTTTTAGTCACAAGGACTTCAAACATGGCCTCAGATTACAGCATGCCAAAACGAGAACACACACACATAACATTTCTACATAGGATGGGCAAGAGAGCAACAGCAACAGAGACCATGCAGAGGCATCAGGGAAATGTTATCAATGAAAAATTGTTCAAGCAACTGTTCTTGAACAGCACCTACGAGAAAATACTTTTGATGTATTCTTCACACTGCGGCACCTCAAAGGTTATGTACCAGACCTGTTAAGTCACAAGGACTTCAAACAGGTCTCAGATTACAGCATGCCAAACCACACACACACACACACACACACACACACACACACACACACACACACACACACACACACACACACAGACACACA
>NW_011340181.1:0-5590 GCF_000735185.1 Notothenia coriiceps | reverse complement strand
GCCTTTAAGGATAAGAAGAGTAAAGTTAATGTTGGCATACTGGGTAAACCTTCAGGGGCACAGTGATAGTCATCCAGCGAAAAGTATTTTGAAAGACTGCTGGGAGCACAATGAGTCACATTTTAACGAGTTTCGGATGGATTTGGTGATGTTTAAAGCGGCAAGTATAGGATTGAATCAAATACAGTATTGCCCTACAGTTGCAATCTCGTCATTCCACCCTGGATATTCCCAATGCCAAGTGTGGACCTCAATATACAAAAAGAGTTGAAGGAAAAGAAAGAAATACCAGTATGGCGCATAGTCCAGAATTATTTTGCAAGATATCACTCAGACTCAACAATCATATTTACAGATGGCTCCAAAGATCCAGAGACAGGGCGTGCTGGGGCAGCAGTTTATATCCCAGTGAGTAATTCACATATAAAGAAAAGGGTAACAGACCATGTGTCAGTATACACCACAGAGTTGTTGTTGGCATTGGTATTGGCATTGGAATGGATAGAGGAGAAAGGAATACATAATACTGTAATTGCATCTGACAGCTATTCAGCTTTATCGAGTACACGATCAGGCAGATCTTCATTTAGAATGTACATAATAAATGAAATATTTCTAATTTTGTATAAAATGCAAATCAAAGGCATAGCAACTTGTTTCATCTGGGTTCCTGCTCATGTTGGTGTGGAGGGTAATGAACAGGTGGATATTCTGGCCAAACAAACACTCAGAATTACGAATATAGACATTGAAGTTCCGCTCAGCAAAGCGGAGGTTAAAACATTCATACATAAATATGCACAAACAACATGGCAAGAACATTGGGACCTTAGTGATACAGGAAGACATCTTTATAACATTCAAAGGTATGTGGGTGATGGAAGGAAGGTGGGGTTTAAAAGAAGGGAGGAAAATGTCATTTCTCGGATGAGAATAGGTCACACGTCTCAATCATACATTAAGGGTAATAGGAAAGCATCCAACCGGAAAGTGTACACACTGTAGCCAGCCAGAAACGGTTGAACATGTTTTGCTGCATTGCAGGAAATATAGTATTCAGAGAAATGTGCTTTTCCAAACACTGAAGAAAGCAAAATACACTGACTTTTCGCTATCAGGGCTGTTAGGGAAAACATCAGGCAATATGTATTGTGAGCTTATTACGTTTCTTAGAGAAATTGATAAATTTAAAATAATCTAGAGTTTTGGTTTTATTTATTTATTTATTTATTTTTTTAAATTTTGTTTATTGTTTTCTGCATAGTCTCTTGTCCATACTCCAGTCCAGTTGGTGGCGGTAATGCACCTAAAAGTTGGTTTGCCAACCGCCAATAAACACTAAAGAAGAAGAAGAAGAATAGCTGAGAGAAGAAGAAGAAGAAGAACTTATTCGACGGACACGCTCCACTTTACGTGCGCGCTTCCGTGAATCTATAACAAAGATGGCGGCCGCCTTATCAGGTAAACTGACTTCTCCGACAGTTCAGTTACTATTTTTCATCTATTTTGTTTACGAGGTACAATCCACAGCATAATATATAAGTTAATAGTTTCGTTTTTCCCAAAAAGAGTCCAGCTGCAGTGCAGGTTTACTGCGACAGGACTCTGTCTGAGATAAAACGCTGTCTCTGACGATGCTAGCTAGCTCATTAGCTAGCTGCGCTATCCAACAGTCCATGATCCACACGGCTTCTGCAGCCAACTACATTTACAATTATGAAACTAGCAAGCAGAGAAAAGGCTACATGTGGGTTCAGTGCACTCCACAGATCACATTAGACTGGGCTGCAGTGTGTTAACGTCACTCTGTTCGCTGGGCGGTGCCCGGGACTAGCTTGATGGGTAAATAACTTAGCTTTCCGGAAGAAGTGCTCAGAATAAATAGTTCGTCGCTAAAACTGACCCACAAGCAGAGTGTTAAGGATTTACTCAGGTTCTGTATTTGAGTACAATTTTGAGGTTCTTGTGCTTTACTTGAGTATTTCCATTTTATGTTACTTTGTTCTTTCAATCCAATCCAATTCAGAGGTTAATGGTGTACTTTTACTCCACTAAATGTATTTAATACCTTTAGTTACTTTACAGATGTGGATTAATGATGTGAAATCGAATCAAGTGTTAAATCAGACTTTAGTTCCACCTGGAGTAAATTCACAAGCTACCCTGGAGTATACAAAGTAATTCAAACTAGCTGCACCTTTAACAGCTTTGAGAACACTTTAATGTTCAATCATTATAATCAGAGAGTATTCATCCTACGCTCTAGTATTTCTACTTTACTTAAGCACAAGATATGAGTGTTTCTAACATCTCTGCCCACAAGGTAATTTACTTAACTATTTGTTTGACATCATACTCTTACAGCTTGTGTAATGTCAACAGTTGTACGAGTAAGCGGTATGTTTCTACATTTAAAGGTTTAGGAGGCAATTCCTTAAACACTAAGTTTTAATGTTTGCCACCTCAAAGCCAATGCCTCCTAATGCCAGCACTGGAAAGTAACTAACTACATTTACTCAAGTATTAGAGTTTTTTGATATATTTGTACTGCACTACATTTCAGAGGCCAATATCCTACTTTTTACTCCATTAGATGTATTTAACACACAGCTTCTTTTTACTTTGTACATATAAAAACACATGCGATGCTGATATGGTACAATGCAGTAATGTACTACTAATCTACACAGTATTTCAAGTATCTTCATTTGGTCCACATTGACCAACCACTACTCTAATATTATTTGATATTTATAAGGACAGGATAACATAATAATAAAATACTGTGAAAAGAGCCATTCTGCATAATGACTACTTTTACTTTTGATACTTGAAGTACATTTAGCAGGTAATACTTCTGTACTTACTATTATTCTGAAATGGGTCATTGTGCAGAATGAGTACTTTTACTTAAGAGTAATTATGAAATCAAATATTTACTTGTAGTAGAGTACTTAAAGACTAAAGTATTTGCGCTTTTAGTTCAGAAATGGATCTAAGTACTTCTTCCAACACTGCCTAATGGTAAGTTGGACAAACTATAACAAATTGCGTCAGTCTGAGGATAACTCTGCTGCATAAAAATAAGGCTCATTATACAGCCATTTGAAACACTAAAACACACAATCTAAGAAATATAACCTAGTAGTATTCATTATTATAGACCTAGATCAGAATAGATACTGTCAATTAGGGCTGTACCCGAAGTTGGATTACTATTCGGGTTTCAATTTCGTTTTTTGAATTTATTGAAAACTCCAATATCAACGTAAGAGCTTGTGCCTCTTCGGCGGGTGCTAACACTTAACCATACACTTTATCATTTACTTTCTTCGTATGTAGATATTACTTTTTCTCCGTTGATCTCCGTCACGTTGTTTCCATAGCAACAACAACTTCCTGTCAACAGCACTAACTCTCCTTCAAAATAAAAGCATGTCCATAAAAAATAGGAAGCCAAGCCAAATTACACTTAAAATATATACAACTGCAACGAAAGTAACACACACAATGCAATATCCTTTTCAATTTCAAAGAACACAAATTGGGTTGTATAGATTAACAAATAACTATAAAACAACAATACTGTAGAATAACAAAATGAATGCCGTGAATAAACCGAAATACACGTGTTGAAGCGGTTCCTGCTGATTACTACCGAATATCCGGAGCCCGAAAAATGGTATTCGGGACAGCCCTACTGTCAATTCAGACTTCCTTTTAGTGGATGCCTCCCCCAAGTCAACTTTTGGAATAGGATTTTTCAATCGTTTACTACCTCTTTTTTCAGCTGTCAGATCTGCCAACATGGATCACACACTTCTTTCAACTTCCCGGCTCTTGCAATTTAGCAGAAAACTAATTTTGTCTGTTTGAGAGTGAAACATATTAAGACTCTGATAATTTAGCTTTAAATCAGGTCTGTTAGGCGAAATTATCGAGTATGGTATGACGTTTCTGCGTGAATTTTTCTCCCATTGTGTTAATAGAGAGAAGTCATTAAATGTTCCTTTTTTGTGCCCTTGTGTGTGTGTGCATGCTTGTGTTTTGGAAGGCATCGTAGTTCCCCGCAGCTTTCGTCTGCTGGAGGAACTGGAGGAAGGTCAGAAGGGAGGTGGAGACGGTACGGTGAGCTGGGGCCTCGCAGATGATGACGACATGACACTAACTCATTGGAACGGCATGATCATCGGCCCGGCCAAGGTGACCCCCCCCCTGAGTTTACAGCACCAATACATTACTCTGCTCTTCTATTCAATGGCCAATGGACTTTAAGCATTGCATTCGTATAAAACAGTGTTAAAGAAATGTCATTGTAGGAAGGAAATTCACCATCTAACAGCTAACGATCAAACATCTGAGGATTTGAGGACGAGCTTTACTTGACCTTTTTATGGTATTTTTCTGCGTATGCAAAATATGCAATCATTATCAGGAATACCTAACACTTAGCAGCTGCTCTAACACATTGGTTTATTAGATTTTTTTTAAACTACAGTGAAGTGGTAGTTTACAACAAGAGTAAACCGGTGTCATTGAAAGGGAGTGTTATGACACTCTGGCCAGTACACAGTCATGTGATTCATGTCCGCTCTATAGTTCCAACTATTATCAAATAGTGCATTGATTACCATGCAGACTTCACTTATACTCTCAATATAATATATCATTTTAGACAGTGGTCCGTTACATTTACAGTAGCTATTGTTTCTATTAATATTTTTCTTGTGCTTTTATGATCATCATGTCCCACATCCCAATTTTAAGACCTAAACAGATAAACAACACAAAATGAATCGACAACCACAAGAAGTGAAAATAACTGAAGTTTATTGTTAAGAAACAATCTTCTAGGGCATTCATTTGAAGTAATTGTAGTTTAACTAACACTACATTATATATTTTTAACAGTGTTGCTAGCATTAGCTAACTATTTTTATAATCATACTAATATTGCGCGTTATCATATTGTATAGGTTATAACTAATGCTGGCTAAAAGTAGTCAGCTGTTGTGTTAAAATATCCAAAAGTGCATAATTTCATTACCTCCCCAGCGAGTGTGCTGTGAAACACTGTAAAAGGAATGATGTACTGTTTAGAGCTTGAACTATCATGTGATTAAAACAACACACATCACTTTTGGCTTCCCATTACTACAGAAGTTGATTCTTTCGTAAAAGGCGCTGTGATAAACCTCATTTTTATAAGTTCTGTTGTTGCTCTCATAGGGATCATGTGCAGGTATATCAGCTGTGTGCAAACTGACCATAAGAGGGCTGCATGTAATTCAAATGAAACATGTCCCCTCTGCCTGCTGTAGGATAGTTACATAAGGCGTGTTCACACCGCAGTACTTTTCCCATTTTAGTTCCGATATAGTTCCGAAATGTTGCGTTCACACCAAAAAGAGCCCAAACTAAAATGTGTTAATGAGAACCTTTTTACCCCCTTTTCCGTCCCTGCTAGAGAGCAGGGACTTTCATGCGGCTCTCTTGTGAGAAAAGAGCTATATTTCTGATTGCCTAGGCGGATTGCAAACCACGCCCCGTAAAACTAAAAAAAAGTTTTGTGAAGCCACCATTTTATTAT
>NW_011340180.1:0-2342 GCF_000735185.1 Notothenia coriiceps | reverse complement strand
TTGAACACTGCAGATCTATCTACTGCTACACTGGAGCAAAATGACACTTACATCTTAGACTGCATTGTAAGTTTCACTGAAGAAGAGCAGCATCTAGCTATCTGTGACAAAAGGGGACTGATTCAACTGCGTAATAAAACTTAAGAACACACATATATTAGTCTGAGATATGAGGTACAACTCAGCGTTTTGACAACATCTGAATACTGCCAGTGTGCTGAGGACAATGTGGTGGATATGTAAACATGAATGCTTATAAAGACATTTTATTTGTGATTTAGTTCCCGAGGTTAGTTCTTGTATAGTGTGTTAAAGATCACCCTAATGCCTTAACTTCACCTATTAACTTGGTTTTAAAGCAACAATCAATGAGAAATTAGATCATTATATTGCTCCGAACCTCAATCTTAATGTGCTTTAAAGGCAGCTTATGAACCAATGCTTTTCTAAAGGTATGCGCACGGACATGTGACAGTCAACACGCTTGATCCGTTGATCTGATCGATAGTTGGTGGAGGCAGCGAGGTACAACACATGCAGTGAAGAGGATGAACGCAAGCTAGCACTAAGCAACTTGCATTTAAATAATGCATGATTAAAAATGTATTTAAGGAACTTGTAAACATTGAGACAACATGCTGTGTGGAACTAAAACGTTTACACACTTAAGTCTTCATCTCTCATCAAATCAGACTCTCTATAACACGTTGGTTTACACTAAATGCAGCAAATCCATCGCTTGACTCAAAATGTGGCTTTGAAATAATGACATTTCCTTTTTTTAGGAAGTAATACAACAATTTCACTGGATGTTTACAAGGATTATTTGGTGTACAGTTTAAAATGTATGTCGAGGGACTTCAATTTCACGCATTATAAAAAATTATAATTGTATCTTCTACTGTATGACATAATTTTGATGTCATGTTATTTTTTATACAGTTTGACTTACATATCATTATGACATGTAATTATTATGTTCCCAGTGATAACTTAACTCCCACAGTTATGTCTCACCCCCTGAAAGCTGCGTGAATGGTATTTAAGCCTCTGTTGATGAGGTGAGTTGCATTCAGTTCCCCTGATTTAAAAGTTGTTTAAGCAGGTCAACCACTTTCTGTTTCTGTGTGCTAAAAAGCAGCGGAGCAGAGTCATTTATAGCTGCCTTTAGCTAGCTGAGGCGTGGTGGTGTAGATTTATTGCTCAGTTGTTGGACTGCTTCTGTACGCATTACCGCACCTCTTGGCATGTCAGATAAATCACTCTGACTTGTCATGATTTAGACGGGATTGGTTTTATCATGCAGCGCTCGCTAGCTTTTATAGTCGCGTGCATTTGAAGCTCCGCAGAGACAGCAGTCACCTTCCACCTAATACTGCTGGAAGCCACATCAAACACACCTTTGATTATCTGAGCACACTCATTTACTCCCTGTTTCTCTCGGAGCGCATAATCAGAGGGTTGTAGCCTGAGGAGAGAGAGGAGGCAGCGTTGTGTGCCAAGCAGCTTATCAGGCTGTGAACAAGAGAGAGCACACATTTCTACACTGATCAATGTTGCCTCATTTGCTAGCACACAAATCAAATGAACCGCAGCCTTTTCACCTTTTGTTAATCTATGAGGTGTATTTTTCCGGTTCATTTGACTCCGCGGTTAAAAGGCTGAGTCCTTTGTGAGAGTGAGCTAGTGTTTTGGCGGTGCAGTGTGTTATGGGAGAGCAGGGGAATGAATTGGAAATGTGAGGTGTTAATCCATGGCAGGTCCAGCTAGCTGCCACACTCGTCCAGGAGCAGCCACACTGCCTTCTCTTTCACAAAAAAAGGCAATTTCATTAAGTACTGTGCTTAAAGGGGCACTATACTGTTTCCTAGTGTGTTATAGAGGTTTCCGTGCTTGTGCATGGTCTGCGAGGCTAAAATCCATGTGTTCCCTCCAGAAAAATACCTTTTTGAACATTAAAGGTCACCTATTATGCAAAATTCACTTCTTCATGTCTCTTCTACATCAACATGTGTCCCCTCTTCTTCATGTCTCTTCTACATCAACATGTGTCCCCTCTTCTTCATGTCTCTTCTACATCAACATGTGTCCCCTCTTCTTCATGTCTCTTCTACATCAACATGTGTCCCCTCTTCTTCATGTCTCTTCTACATCAACATGTGTCCCCTCTTCTTCATGTCTCTTCTACATCAACATGTGTCCCCTCTTCTTCATGTCTCTTCTACATCAACATGTGTCCCCTCTGTGGAAAGAGACTCTGAAAGTTTCAGGAAAAAAGATTCTCTCTCTTTTTGTCCTGATCCATTTCTATAAAAACCTGTCTGAAAATGAGCTGATCAGAT
>NW_011340179.1:0-2468 GCF_000735185.1 Notothenia coriiceps | reverse complement strand
TTTTACTCCCTACAGGGTGTACTTTGAGGGTTTGCGACTCTGCAGACCGTTTACATGCAGAAAAACCTTCATAACACACAAGGGGACGGGTACTAACCGGACAAGCATGACATGGGCCTTTAAGATAATAATAATACATGTTATTTATATAACTAACCTGGTGCTCAAAGCGCTTTACAAGCAAGTAAAGAAGATAAATAACAACATGCATATTAGAGTCAAACTACTTGCTTATTGGTTGAACAAGACTTCACTTTAAAACAGGGAACATGTTCTTAGATATAAATACCTAATTTTGAGTTATTTTGACACAAATAACACTTATACTTTCATGTATTGTTACATAAGAAGAGATCATATTTGTTAAGTGTTATTATGGGAGAATTACTTTTCTTGTGGTACTGCTGCCTTATTAAGCCCATATTGAGCATATTAAGACTAACTCATGGACAACAACTTCCTTACTCACAATAAATCAGCACTCATTAGGAGGTTATTGAGGAAAAACTCTCAACTAATGGCTTATTACTTGTAGAATACGGTCATGTAGAATAAGGCATTAATAAGTGTTTTATAATGACTACTAAAGAGCCAATATACTGCTAATATGCATGTTAATTAACAACTAGTTGATGGTTAATTTGTGTACCTTAACATAAAGTGTTACCAAAACTATTTATATGAGACCCTGTGAACGCAAAATATCTACTTAAAGAGGCCCTTTTGTGTTTCCGTTTCCTTTTTGAACATTGAAGCATGGAGACATGTCACACAGAGGTACAACATACAACCACAATGAGCTTAGAAAGGCCTCTTTAAAGATTCATGGTGGGTTTTCTAACATTATATGCTCTAAATCCTATATGGAATGTGTTAAGGTTAGAAAGTGTCTTAAACCATATTCTGTATATGGACTAAATGCAACCCTGCATGTTCCCTGGCTTTATTCCATCCTGTGAAATTGATTTTTCACCGTTAAACTAAATCCAAGCACTCCCTATACACTTATTCTTAGTGTATATGATCCATTTACTGTGCAGGGAGTCGCTTTATGTCCGTGACCCAGAATTGACTCAGAGATCAAGGGACCTTTGGCATGATCCACTCGCCCTCATAATGAAGCTGTTCTGGAGAATCTGTTGACATTGCAAAGCCTGGTATTTGGGGAAAATGTGAAAAGGTTACCTTAACATTGGAGGTCATCACCTTGGTCTTATGTAGATAAATGGATGACACCCAAACTGGCAGGGGTTAAGAGTTACAGTTCACGGTACTTAAAAAGGTGAAACAATGCTTTTAGAGTATTGAAAATATATCAACATTTCCCATGAATACAAGAAATGTAAATGTTTTTTATTCCTATTTGCCGTTACCCCAAAATCTATATATGCATACAGTATATAAGTGCTTAAGAAGGGTTGGCATACACACAATATATATTACATACAGGCTGCCAGACTTAAATCAATCTCACTGCCAAATCTCGTGCTCGATGGTAAAGAAGAGTTTCATTGTTTTCCAAAACCTCCAATAATGTATTTAGTTATAATATACACACATTTATTAAATTAGATAACATCGTCTGTGCCAAATACTGTACATAAATGTATGTATCTTTTGTGTTTTACTTATTGCAATAGTGCAAACATACTATTACACATAATTAAAGATAAGGATAAGCTTCAAATGATAAAGGATCTGTGCTGAGCGCTCTAGCTGTAATATTGAATTCAAAAACATCAACAGGGGAAGTAAACAGATGTTAAATGAATACAGTGTACACATCACATGCAGCAGATGTGTCTCCAGATTACACAGGGACATCAGTTGAGCTATTAATGAGCGGGTATTAAGCGACAGCTGTTACAATACTTACTATAGTTAAACGGGAGATTTATACATTCAAAGCTGATGCTATAATAATCATCATTAAGGCTTATTGTCACCTTCTGCAGGAGAGGAGGTCAATACGAAGAGATGGTGGAGATTGCATTTCAAAGCAGATGTTGCATGATTTGGAAAATGCTGCTGCAGCTATTCCAGTATCCTAAATGTGATTTTTCATGTGTGTAAATGTGGTAGTAAAGAAGTTTTCCCTTTTCCTTTAGTGCGTTATAGCCTACACAGGGCTGCACATAACAAAAAGAGCACCGGAACATTTGAAAAAAAACGCATTTGCGCACCAACGAGAGAGAGAGAGAGAGAGAGAGAGAGAGAGAGAGAGAGAGAGAGAGAGAGAGTATTGTAATGATATTATAATCAGGACACATCTGTTAGTTTTAAATACAGTTCCTGCTTTGCATTTTGTTTACGTCCATTCATTAAAGTGGTAATAGAGACCTTTGTTTTTAATTGATTATGAAGTTAAAGTTGATGGTTGTGGAATAATGACACCATCAGTGTTTAAAATTGTTAACTATAATAATCACTTAAAGGTGGGGTAGGTAATTCACTTCAAAAACACTTGT
>NW_011340178.1:0-3953 GCF_000735185.1 Notothenia coriiceps | reverse complement strand
CGTGACGTATGCGGTGCTTGCTTCTAGACGGACAACTTTTTGGTGCTCGAAACGAACCGGATTCCGGAGCTTAGAGGCGGCTCCACTGCGGTGTGAACAGGAAGGAGGTGTTTTTCAGGCTCCAGCTCCGATCCGGCCCTGGAACCGCGTTGGTGTGAAAGGGGTATTATACCTCATTCACACCAACGCAACTCCTGTTCAAGCTTCGTGCTAGAGTTTTTCAGGTTCAGAACCGGTTCTTCGGTTTAGCTCCGGCTCTTTTCACACTGCCCAGAGTCCGACTGGTGCTGCGTCACTGCGTCATCGTTTGCGTCATGACGTAACCGTTTGCGTGCCTGCTTCATAAAGCCAAACCGCGCGGAAACCCCTCACAGCTGACACCCACAACAACAACAATGGCCGATTGTGCTCCAGCTTCCTCTGTACCTCTTCGGAAGACCAGATCCCCAGTAGGTAGCTGGTCTCTCCAGTGGACCACTGCTGCTTGTTAACTTTCTCCATCGTTGTGTACAAACTGGATAAAACGCAGGCTTCTTTTTGTTGTTCAGGAGTTGATCCCGCCCCTGCCCCTGCCCCGCCTCGACGTAAGCGTGATGTATGTGGTGCTTTAGCTCTGGCCGGACAATTTTTTGGTGCTCGAAATGAACTGAATTCCGGAGCTAAGAGGCTGCTCCGCTGCGGTGTGAACAGGAAAACCCGGTGCTTTTCAAGCTCCAGCTCCGCCACAAATAAATCAATGTATGGGAAACACTGCAATAGTAGAAGAGTAGTGCACAATAGGGCTGTAGCCGAATATTCGGTCGTTGGCCTACTATTCGGTTTTCAGTTTTTCGTTATTCGTTTATTATTTTTAAACGTTATAGACTTAGGGTGCATTCACACCAGCCTTGTTTAGTCCGGTTGAATCGAAACAGTGTTTGAATTACCCATTTGCTTTCGGGGGAGCCCTATTTTTCCGTGCACATCCTGCTACTAAATATATCAGACGCACGCTCTGTTGACTGGCGCAGCGGCGCGGATGCGATCAATTGCTAAAAAATCACTGTTACTACTACAGACAGTGTCACTACGTCGGCGGCTGTGGCCGTTGTTGAAGCCTCTTTAGGCTCCGCATCGGCAGGCCTCTCCCTCGGTGTGGAGCTGTCAAACTCGACCCTAACTCCGCTCACAGCCGGCCAACTAAAAGTTGTTTTCCGTTCACGTTGTCATTTTTAGACTCCTTCGCTTCTTTGCTTGTGAATCCAAAAGCTGCGACGCTTGGCTGTTTTCGTTTTGCCATATTTTTTTATTACAAAGACAGAGTTAAAAAATATATCAATATGAACATTTCAAATACCGCGCTGGCATCGACGCCGTAACCATAGCAACGTAAGTAGCGTAAAGAATGAAGCGCCGCCACGTACAGATGGCAACACCCAGACATATTCAGAAACTGTAATGAATGACAACTATTATTTATTTCAAGAACTGTTATTTACAGAAACTCAACATTTCTAATCTGTGTGACACAAATATGCACAATTGTTTTGGGCTCCCCCTATTTATCTCAAAGTCGGCACTCAGGGGAGCTCCCTCCCTCTTAGGGGGAGCCAAGCTCCCCCTGGCTCCCCCCCATTTCGAACAGTGAATCGAACCCTGCTGCGTTTAGCCGCTTGGTGCGGTTTGTTTGGGTCGGTGTGAACGCAGTCCGAGACCTCTTAAGTGAACTAAACAACCGGACTCTGGTCCACCTAAAGGAGGTGGTCTCGGAGCGCTTGCTAGTGAACTCTGGAGCGGTTCATTGCTGGTGTGAACGCAGTCCGCACCAAAACATAGGAAGCGTAGTATTTACGCGTCACAAGAACGCGGATGTCTTCAAAATCTTTAGCGAAAGAGTGAAGCAGAATGAAGTGTTGAACAGTGTTGTGTAAAGTAAAAATGCTCCTTCAACTATACATTAAAGTCAGAGCCAGCTGTCGTCGGTGAAACGCCCTCCTGACTGCAGAACGTCTCTCATATGGGTTATTATGTTTGTTATCGCACGTTGTCTGATTGTATACTCATATGCGCCGTTGCTAGAGTCTGTTGATCTCCAGATTAACCGCAGCATGAAAATAACCTGCCGATGCTCCATGGCGGAGGCTCCGGTAGAAATTGCCGGGATTTCAAGTGAACATGAAACCTAGTTAGAGGCTAATTATGAAGCTAACTGTTGGGCAATAGGAATGTTGAAGAACCGGCACTAAGAGAAATTGTTTAGGATTATTTGTGGTTATTGTCCTTTCTACTGTAGATATGTATATGTACTAACTGCTATTCATTGTTTTCATTTTAATGTATTATGTTCAAACCAAAATTTAATTATGTGAATGCCTGAACTCATTGATGCTGTTACTAAATCATTTCCCAATTTAGTAAAAATAAATATCTCTTCTGACGGAATAACAATATCTAACATTACATTAACAAAGGTACAGATTAACAAGTATTACCATGTTCCATGTTAGCATCTGGAGATATGCATGTGATGGTTTAACAGGTAATAAAGGCAATTTGTAAACAGGTTAGTTAGCCTAGCTAGCTGCTAACCTAGCTAATCCGGTGCTAGCTCAGTAAACTAGCTGTCACTGGGGGTAAAGGTTGAAATACTCCTGTCAATATATTGCTTTATTTTAATGTTATAATCGTTTCATTTGTTGGTCTTTTTATTACAATTGGTTTTCTTTACTGTGTTAATCCTGCTCCACGCGACCTCTGTAATCTGTTTAGATTTACACTTTCATAAACTATTTGTCATATTTTATATCTCACTGAATTATATGTTGTGTAAATATTGTCTTCATTTACAATAGTTACAATAGTGTTTAAAATAGTAGCTTCTACAATAGTACTTCTTTCTGTGTGTTTGTATGCAGCATTTATACCAAAACTAATTCCTCTCAACCTAACCATATTCTGTATCTAATTAGCCTAGCTAGCTGCTAACCTAGCTAATCCGGTGCTAGCTCAGTAGGCTAGCTGTCACTGGTGGTAAAGGTTGAAATACTTCTGTATATATTGCTTTAATTTAATGTTATAATAGTTGTATTGTTGGTCTCTTTTTTTACAATTGGTCTTCTTTACTGTGTTAATCCTGTGTGTTTGTAAGCAGCATTGATACCAAAGCTAACCATAATTCTGTATCTAGTTAGCCTAGCTAGGTGCTAACCTAGCTAATCCGGTGCTAGCTCAGTAAGCTAGCTGTCAGTAACGGTTGGTGTCCTTGAGGAAAACGACAGCTTTAGCCAGAAACCCCTCGGTGCTCCTCTCCCACAGGTAACACCCCCGTGATGGTTAAAATGCTATAGTGGTGTTGATGTTACCATGCTGTCCTGCTCCTGGCCCCGGGCCTCAGGGCTCGCGCTGCCCTCTGGTGTCTTCCTCTCCCCGGAGCTCCTCTCCCCAGAGCCGGGCTCTCTATCCCCGGAGCCGCTACCCTCCGACCGGCTGCGGTTCCACAGGTACACCGCCCCGACCCCCAACACCAGCGGGGTCCCCACCAGCAAGGCCAGCTGCCAGCGGGGCATCTGGGTCTCCACTGGCTTAGAAGAAGCCATGATGTCCAACACAGCGACAGTGTTTTAGCCACAAACAGGCGGACAGAAAGCAGCAGCGTGAGAGGAGGAGGGCAGCTTCTTCTTATTCTTCTTCTCGGAGCGGAGAGGAGGTCACAGGGAAGGGAGAGCGCCGGCAGTGGAAGCAGGTTCTTAGTGGTCAGACGGTGGTACTACATCGTCCAGAAAATGTTTTATAGATAGATAGATAGATAGATAGATAGATAGAGAGATAGATATAGAGAGATAGATAGATAATAAATAGATAGAGAGAGAGAGAGAGAGAGAGAGAGAGAGAGAGAGAGATAGATAGATAGATAGATAGATAATAAATAGATAGATAGATAGTAGGGCTGTACCCGAATATTCGACTATTCGAAT
>NW_011340177.1:0-3649 GCF_000735185.1 Notothenia coriiceps | reverse complement strand
CTCTGTATAGTATGTGTATTCACTCTCTGTCCTAAACGGCTTGTTGGAGCTCCTGCCCCCCCCCCCCTGTGAGCCCAGTGGCCGTCTGCGAGACAGCGAGACAGCGAAACCCAGCCCAAAACACACACACACCCGCAGCCTGGCTGGGAGTTTGTGTGTGTGTCCAGGCTGAGTTCCGCGGTGTCTCGCTGTCTCGCCGACCCCACACCAGTGAGCCAGCTCACAGTGTGGGGAAGTCTGCGGATTGGTCCAAACGTAACGGCTCCGCGGACGTAACGTAACAATACCCGAAATACGTCACTATACCCAAGAAGTAAACAATGGAAAAAGAGAAATGTCCAACGAGGCGTTCTGGGGCAGCATAGACAGGTCTTCTCTGTGTTAGAGTTTTACTCCCTACAGGGTGTACTTTGAGGGTTGTGACTCTGCAGACCGTTTACATGCAGAGAAACCTTCATAACACACAAGGGGACGGGTAATAACCAGAAAAGCATGAAATGGGGGCTTTAATACATGCCTGAAAACACTTGATGTGACGCATTTAGTGGAGTATGGCTCAATAATGCAAGACTATTTGTGTAATTTTATGGAGATGTATTGATCTAGTGATGCCCAGATCCAACTCAGGGTATCTGCCAGTACTCAGGGGTCAAAGGTCGAAGTGAACTAGCAGAGGTGAGACACTTTTAAAACCAAAGGGAAGTCAGTCCTCGTGACAGAAGTTAAGTTTTAGTTTAGTTTATTTGTTTATAGTGTCGTGGACAGTCCCCATTGATCAACTGTCACACAGAACAGTAAATGGGGTATTAGCTTTAGCAAACATTGCTCATTTCCAGCTGTTGTCCCCGGCCAGATAATAATAGACACCTTTTTAAAATCACAATACATCAACAGCATTAGTTATAAACACACGTTACTACATACAGTACATGTCACACGTATTTACTCTTAGGTTACGCTTATGCTTAGGATATGCCCGTTTGGAAAACGTCGAAAAAGTATTGTTATAAAGAACATTTAGATTCCTGTGGTGCGTTATATTTACGTTGGTGCTTGGTTTGCCAAGTTTAAAAGGCATTGTGCTCAAAGAACAAATGCTAGCTCTTAATATATGCGTGAAAACACTTGATAGTGGAGTGCGGCTGAATAATATGTGACTATTTGTGGAATTTTATAGAGATTTATTGATCTAGTGATGCCCAGATGCCTCAGGGTGTCTGCCAGTACTGATTACTGACACTCAGGGGGTC
This sequence comes from Notothenia coriiceps, assembly GCF_000735185.1. Lineage (NCBI taxonomy): Eukaryota > Metazoa > Chordata > Actinopteri > Perciformes > Nototheniidae > Notothenia > Notothenia coriiceps. The sequence continues at coordinate 2,399 of NW_011340177.1, read as the reverse complement.
AAAGGTCGAAGTGAACCAGCCGAGGTGAGACACGTTTAAGACAAAGAGGAAGTCAGTCTTTGTGACAGAAGTTAAGTGTTTACTCTTAGGTTACGCTTAAGCTTAGGTTAGGCCCATTTCGAAAACGTAAAAAAAATATTATTATAACCATTAAAGACTCAGTATTGTTAAAATGATAATTTAGTTTACTGTGATGTATTATATTTACATTTGAAAAGGCAAAGTTCTCACCTGGTTGTATAGAAAAAATGCAAGGACTTATTAAATGCTTGAAAACACTTAGTGTAAAACACTAAATAATACGTGGCTATTTGTGGAATTGTATGGAGATTTTATGGAGATTTATTGACCTAATGATGCCCAGATCCAACTCATCTGCCAGCACTGATTACTGACACTCAGGGGGTCAAAGGTCACAAGGCGTCACAGAAGAGTGGTTTAGTGATGTGGTTCTTTGTAGGCCAACTCGGAAGTTAGAATTGCAAGGAGCTTGGGTATATGAAAGGCGCTATATAAATGTAAGTCCTTATTATGTTATTGTTGAGCAATGGGATTTCCCAGTGATCTCGGTATTTTGCAGAGAATAACTTCTGTGGCAAACACACATTTGTGATAATTGAATGTTTTTTTTCAGCAGGATAATCTCCGCATATTAACACCACTTTGTGACTTTTGAATCATAAATGCAATCAGTAGAAGGAAAGAGTTAATGCTACATCACGTTATGGTTGCCCATCACCACCGCTAAGCTAAAGGCGGCTAATGTTCGGCGTGATGACATTTTGTAGCTTCAATTAAGACACTTGTAAGCAACCGCCATTTGTATGACACATAGAAGCTTCGGACATTCACCAGTGGGGGATTTACTGTAATTGTACTGTCCCGTAGTTTATGTCGTAAAACAAAAACGTGAAAATCTCGGAGGCTTGTGTTAACAACAGACCTTTTTCCGAGCTACAAACATGTTCGAAAAACCGATGACTTTGAGACGAGTGAACAGGAATTTCTGAATTTTTAAGACTAGTTATTGCACCGATCTACAGTATGTCCCTCCTATATCTTTCTCAAGTGCAGAAACATCACTTTCAAGTATGGATATGTGGAAGGTAAAGTGTGTCTGGTACAGTTAGAGGTATTCATCATGACTTTTCATCACTGAGATTTAATTGGGGGTGAGGCGGCCGTACAGCAGAGAGGAGATGAGCCACAGCGATCTGGCAGACTGAAAACCAACGGCATTCATGTGTCACAGAAGGAGCTTTTTTGCCAGTACACGGCATTAATTATCCCGATAACACATTCAAGACCTCTTCACCCACAAAGAAGTTGAAATCGGGGCTCTCAGGAATGTGAGAGTGCAGCTGGCAGAGACGTGAGCAAAAAGGTTTGAAGGTACATTTAAACTGCAGATGTTTGCTATAATAAACCTCCGTCACTACTTTAAGAGATGCCAATTATAACTCTTTAGATGAAACCCAGCATTTTGTCGACAGTTGCCATTTAGCACTCGACTGAAGAATGTTTGTAAAGGGCTATAAATGCCTCCACACATGGCTCGACTTTGTAAGAAAAAATAGATACAGCTTGATCTATTTCAGATAAATCAAACAGTCTTTAGAGAGGAGAAGACAACCCGGGGATATTTCATCAATAAGAGAATCCTTGGACTTGCAGGGGGAGTGTTTTGAAATGTTCAGCCTGCTGTCTGGATGTTTCCGGTATGGATGGATATTATCTTCCGTGCAGAGCAGCAGCAGGTCAGTTTTCTAACTAATTAGTTTGCAGAGAAGCTTTTCTATAAGCCTAACAACCACATGCTGCATCTTGACGCCTGGCAATTACTCATAATGAATGTGGTGCCATGCATCCAGGAAGACAAATATAACGCCTGAATGACACACTCACACATTTGGAGCAAGTGACCATACAAGGACAAGGAAGGAAAATATCAATGGAACAGGGAAATGCTTTGGTTACCCATCTGTGTGGGTTTGAGGTTCGCTCTCATTTGATTAAGCACCTGCAGAGAGATTAACAACAATCACTACCAAACATCTTCAGACTCTTCTATCTAATTTATTGCTTAGAAATCAATGCTAGAGTAGTGCTAATGATCACACTTCCCAAAAGCAGGTTCAAAGTAACAGCTATAATCACAGCTAAGAAGAATAATTTAGTGTTGAAGTGTAAGTGTTGAATTCAAAATGAGACAGTGTACCTTTTGCTAAACAGTGCCCACTTCCATAGCAATAAGCAAACTCAATGATGGTGTTGAATAGATTTCTTTTTCTTCCTATCAAACTCTTGGGTCCGTCGCTTTTTAATCCGTCATTAGATTCATCACTCATCACATTCAGCAACCCATCACCGTAAACAGACACAACTCAGTGAGGGCAATG
>NW_011340176.1:0-2952 GCF_000735185.1 Notothenia coriiceps | reverse complement strand
CTCATAAACTCATAATTAAAGTACCCATTTGAACCTTCTCAGAGACTCCATTGCAGGCCCGGTTCTGCGGGGGTGCATAAGGTAGGGTGACCAGACGTCCCCGTTTTCCGGGGACAGTCCCTGTTTGTATTGGCCTGTCCCCGGTTGAAAATGCCCACGGAAATGTCCCCGTTTTTTTTAAATACGTTAAAAACACATAGCAAGGTGAAATAAAACGTTTCATGTCAGGAAACACTGGGTAAACAGACTGTCACTGTGGTCAAGCCAGCCCCCACTTCGGAAAACACAGTCAAGCCAGCCCGCACGTTGTACGTTGTACGTTGTCGCACGGTGTGCGAATATTCTATGCATTACGGTAGAGGCATGTAAAAACTGCCTTCAAAATGAAAGCGTTTACTCGGTCAATAACAAATATACCTAAAAAACACACCAAACATATTCATAAACTGGAGCTTAAATTAAGAAATATGTACTATATAATGTGACAAATAATCATTTAAAACAAACTACGTATAACTACCACATTGTAACTGAGTGAATGTAAAATGTAAGGATACAGTTATGAAGACATATCGGACATTTCCACTGGGTGACTAATTTCAATTGATGTTGACACCATCTCACAACCCTCCTAAAATAACATTACTTTCTGAAGGACAATTTAAAATGTAAGCTGTTTAAAATCTCAAATTAGATCTATTGTCCATCTATATTTTGATTATTATTTAATGTAAACTGTCAGGGTGATAGCAGGAGACCCCATCTAGTCAATCAGAGAACATCCGGACAATCTGATGTAGAGTTTCAAAATAAAATACTTTTGAAATCTCATGGGCTATCATCCTTCTGTTTTTATACAAGAATAAATAAAAAACTGTCAAATAATCAAAGACTTATTTCACTCCAGGGTGATAGCAGGACACCCCATCTAGTCACTCAGAGAGAATCAGGACAATCTGATGTAGAGTTTCAAAATAAAAGACCTTTTGACCTATCGTCCTTCTGTTTGTATCCAACAGTTAAAATGTTCGAATTACATTGAACCAGAATTGTCCCCCTTTTTTCTTTAACAGTGAAGATAATTGGATATGTTAATGATATATTGGCCGCAAAACTCAAAATGTCCCCGGTTTTAATTTTGGAAATCTGGTCACCTTAGCCTATACGTTTAACCCATAAGAACCCGGACCCATTTCTACTTTTGGGGAAATTAAGGGGAACGTCATTTAGACTAAATAGACCACCTAGAACACATTTCTGACAAGTAACCCCCCCTAGTGTCAAATATCTGAAATGTGACATATATGTCACATTGGGCTTTAATGGAGGATGATTTTTTGGTTTACATTTGTTTGAACATACTTTGAATTGAATAATAAAGAATATGTTAACTAAATATAATTGAATCAGCTAAATTAACTGAGCAGATCATAATCATATTTCTAATTGTGCATAGGCTATATGTCACTCCGGGTTTACTGTGAATGTTTAGGGTTAATGTCCCGATGTGACATCAGTGTCACAACAATATTTATGGCATTTGTTTCATATCAATTTCATCAAGAAATGTTTCTACTACTACAGGTTATATGTAATCAGAATCAGAAAAGAGCTGAAGACAGCTTAATGTTTAACAAATGACATGTCATGTAAGCATTTTGAATGTTAACTTTAGCAACAAAAAACGTGCTCCCTGGAGAATAGCTACAGAATTTATATCACAATTTAATCGGAGCTGATCACAAGTTGTCATAGATGATCCAGTCATCTCGATGAGCGTTCGGGCTGTGAATAAACGACTTGTGTTTTAATTTTAGACTGTCTGAAGGTATGGGCAGCTATCAAAGCTACTATACATCACATTAAGAACGATGTACAAATGAAAGTCGGACACAAATATATAATTTAAATGATTTATTGAAGTTTGCAATGTTTTGAACAGGCATCCACACAGTCACCTACTTTGTAATGTTCGATACCTCCCTGTAAGCGTCACGATATCATATCGGCCTCTCACCCACAACCTCAAATACAAGTACTGAATGTGCAGCAAAGTGATCTTAGGAAGGCAGATATAGCAAAAGATGAACGTAAACGACAAACGATGTTTCTTTCCTGTTAAGTCAACAATGGTCCTCAATGTACACGCCCCGGATTCCTATGACGAAAATAATAGAATGTCACCAGTTGTCATGACTCAACTTATACTGCAACACCTGCGGTGGGGTGCCCACTTTATGCAGCTTATGTTGCCTCTCTTTATTTATAAGTATAGTTTCTTGTTGAATTGTAACGAATGGTACTGATAAACTATATATTAACAACAATAACAATTATGGCTGTTTACTAATGGTTTGCAACTAAACTAGCAATACATTTGACAAGTTACACGAAGGTCACTATTTTTAAAGGTAGGTTTACGTTAGCTTTTGCTCACCTAGCCGTGACAGCTCTCATTCTGTGGATACTTTTACGATATTTGGCGTTAATTTGGAGTTTACAACAAGCTAGTAGGCTGTATAACTTTAAACAGCTAACAAAGTTAATAATAAAACATAATGTACATTTTCTAGCTCTGCTAAACTCCAAATAATAAAACCATTAACGTTTGTATGTTCGACAAAACGCTTTTACACTCAACAGTATTCTGTTTAACTGACATAGCTTTACTTTGAGTGGGACCAAAACCAAGCTGTTTATTATAAATCTGTGTATCTACCGGTCCGTCCATTTGTTTTTCTTTATTAAACAAGTAAACGGAAGAGTGTCTGAGAGGCCTTTTTGCTTTTTACCTTACTAAATGGTCTAATGGTCAGTGGAGCGAGGGGCTAGGCGAAACTCCTGGAAGTGATTTCAAAACAAAAGCACTCGTTTGCTTTGAACCTATGCTTTGAACGGTGATAATATTATAAACAAGGGGAAACAAGGTGAATTTAGCGATCACAACGAAAA
>NW_011340175.1:0-5733 GCF_000735185.1 Notothenia coriiceps | reverse complement strand
TGTTTCTCTTAGTATCCTAAGATACTGTTATGTTTGGCTGTGAAAAAAAATTATTATGATGAAGGGCAGACAAATCTATTTCTATTGATTTTCATTTATTTTAGAAAGGGGCGGGTCACTTAAGATTGTTTTCTTCTCCCTGCTCCTTTTCGCTCAATAGAGAGGCGAAGTCACGCCCATCCACTTCCGCCCCATGGGACCTTATTTCTGAAAAAGTATGTATTGAAGTCAATGGAGAGAGAAAGATTATCTTTCGATCCCGTTTGAATTGTGCCACGAATTACACGTGTTGTCAATCTTAAAAATTTATTTCCATGTCAAAAAAGTCACAGTTTGTCGTAAAACTGTTGAAATATAAATATACTAGAAAGACTACAAATCCCAGAATCCCGGTCCCGCATGCTGGCTCTTAGGAACCGACTAACTCCCCTTGTGTGTGTACAGCTCTCAACATGCCCAGACTTGGAGTGATTTTCACCTCTTTTAATACTTTTCGCCTCATTCTGAAGGAAAGAAGGGAAATGTGCCAACGTGACGGCCTCTTGGTTTGTGGAGCGAGACGGGAGATGTAGTTCATTGAGCGTTTCACACAAAGTGTTACTTCACAGTTTTACGACACATTTTGATTTTTTTGACTTGCAAAATTATCTTTTAAATTGACAAACATCATATGTGTAATTCGTGGCACAATTCAAACGGGATCGAAAGATAATATTTCTCTCTCCATTGACTTCAATACATACTTTTTCCGAAATAAGGTCCCATGGAGGAAAGGGAGGGCCTTCACCTCTCACAGTGTGTTTCTAGAGACATGTTTTGTTGGCAATTATTGTACATTGGGTTTTGCGTACCATGATTGGAGCAAATACAAATGAAATGAAATATAACAGCTGATTGATCACAATAAATCCAAATTATTATCCGAATATTTAATTCAATACTAATTCCTAAATTAATAACAATAGATTAAAATTAATTAGAAAATAACACATTTATTATCCACACAAAAAAATGTCTCCAACAGTTATTCTTGTTTTATTATCTTTGCTTTTAAATGCATTTTATAATATGTTTGCTCTTAATGTCTTTTTGTAAAGCGCTTTGAATTGCCTTGTGTTGAAAGGTGCTGCAAAAATAAACTTGCCTTGCCTTAGACATGTGTCCCACGAGAGGAAGGGGGGTCTTTAACCCTCGTCTCGCTGCCATTCATTCAAATGTTACTTTATTATTTACTTTATTATTTGCCCTTCTTGTTTGTTTGTTTGGTTGTTTGTTCACACCGTGTAAAGAGGCCTTGGGTTCCTGGAAAGGCGCTATACAAATGTAATCTATTATGATTAGAGTGCACAGCAGTCTGAGTGCTGATTGGAGGAACAGACTGATGAGATGATTGGCTGGCTGCTCGGCTGGAGATATCACACTGCATTATATCACTAACCCAGATACCTGCTTCATGTAATCCTGTGTGTAAATAACCTGGGGTCAGAGGGTTCGGGCTAACCTTAGATCCATCTAATGAAAAGATGTTTCTGGAAGCGGGGAAATAATTATCACAAGCTTTCAGTAAGAGACCTTCTGCAGGGTGAGGGCTCTTGCACTGAACCAAACCACTACCTTGAAGCAGGAACCTTTCCTGAAGCATTGAAATGATTCTCACACACATTCAGTGCATGATGCTCTTTTTATTATGCCTGTGAATCGTAAAATGCATAACATATACAGTAGGTCAGAGAATCCTTTTCCAGACCCTTTTGCACAGTCTCCGTGTCACATGTACTTTATTTAGAAGGGGAACAGGATATGTATCTCTTGTATGCATTACAGTAAGTGTTTAAGACTTCATTATTTCACTTTGAGTAACCATTTAATGAAGAAACCCTGATTATTGTTTGTTATGTTTGTTTTTAAGTGATATACTATATATTTTGGGTGCCCTGTTTATTTTCCTGTCTTTTAACTAGCAGATAAAAAAGGTCAATTTCACTGCCGTACAATTTATTTAAAACATTGCATTAATTTAAATTGTCCGTACAGTCCGAAACAACGTTAAGATGCTGTGATCCCCTTTCATCAAAGGAGTTGCTAAACATGGTTTTTAATGTTTCGGGCTTCGTCTGATTGTTGTGATACTCTGTATATTACCATTTGTTTGTGATTTTATACATATTTTAATATATATTTGTATTTTTCTATTCGGGATTGTGTGAAACGGTATTTCGATGTCTCTGTCTGTACACACAAACTGAAAGATTGACTACAAAGTTGACTTTCGATTTGGTTTGATGCTGAGATAATGTGCTCCGTCCTGCAGGTGATCACAGATCTGGAGGAGCAGCTGACGGCGCTGACGCAGGATAACGCCGAGCTGAACCGGCAGAACTTCTACCTCTCCAAGCAGCTGGACGAGGCTTCAGACGAGCGGGAGGACCGGCTGCACCTCGGCCAGGACGTGGACCGGCTGAGGAGGGAGGTGGCCGACCGCGAGATGCACCTCAACAACCAGAAACAGGTACAGTGTGTGTGTGTGTGTGTGTGTGTGTGTGTGTGTGTGTGTGTGTGTGTGTGTGTGTGTGTGTGTGAGAGTGAGTGTGTGTGAGAGTGTGTGTGTGTGTGTAATGTTACAAGCTGTATGCTGGCTGCAGAGAGAAACCAAGAGAGGAGGCTGTGTGTGTGTGTGTGTGTGTGCGTGTGTGCGTGTGTGCGTGTGTGCGTGCGTGCGTGCGTGCAACAAGTAGTTTGTTAAATGGTGCCTCCGCTTAGAGCATTATGTTAAGAGTCCATCCCATTCTGGTAAACATGATATCTCTAAAAACACCTGGAGGGAAGTTCTTCATATTTGGCACTTGTTGAAAACACACAAGCATATTTTTGGATATTAATTTTCATGACACGTAATGAACTGGTGAAGCATAGGCCACGGAAGAACCTGTAAAAATGTGTCTTGGATCTGAATACTAATGCAAACACCCCACTACCTATGGATACTTAGTCGAAATGTTTGTTAATGGCTAAATAGGATGCAGAAAAGCGCCTTCATTGAATCAATTCTGACGTGGCCAGCATATGACGAAGCCAGCTGTTAGCGCATATATATATATTTATATTGTCCAGACATTATGAAACTATAATATCTAAGCTGACACACATTTAATTTTTTTAATCATTCTTAAAGTCCATTTTGATCTTGTAGATGTTTTAGGAGTTTGTTTTGTTTCCAATACGCAGTTTTTTTCTTACCCTTTGTTTACTTTACAATTAAAGCCTTGCATAGTTGTCTAGCACCTACTTCTGACGCTGCTGTGAACAACCAGTTCAAGGAAACGCTGTTAAATTGCTTTTTTGCAACTTTTCAAACGTTACATTTTCTAATAAACTGTGGGGGAAATCAAAATGCTTATTTTTATCACATTTCACAGCTTAGCTCTGAACCAATCACTATAGGCTATGGTTACATTTTGGAATGAGGTTGAGGTTGAATATGTTGAAGAATAAATACACATATTTCAAATAGTGCATTTTCTCATCATGATTGGTTTGATGACCGCTTCTAGAATTATCTTGAGACGTTGGAAAACAGACAAGTCTCCGGATTCGAAGGAATTGGTCGGCGATGCAATGGTTGAGGCTGCGTCCTACGAGGCTATGCTTACTATGATGGAAGGCGATGGAAATGATGACGATACTCGTTGGGAAAGTTTCTGGACACACAAAATAGTTTCAAAGTTAGCCCAAAATCAGTAGTCCAAACACTATTTCCATTCAATTGCTGATGTACTGTTTTGTTATGCAAACCATGCCTTATAATGTCTTTGCCAGGACCCTGGGGAAGTGTTTTTTTTCAATGCAGTGTGACAACAATTATTTCCCTGTTCTATGTGAAAGGTTCAATACACATACTTCTTCCTCTAGTTCCCGTTCTTTCCCCCTGCCTCCCACTCACCGCCCGTCAGACACCAGGTTTCCACTTCCCCACATTATGTGATATCTCCGCTCTACCTCTGACAGCTGACCTGCACACCTCCCTCCCTCCCTCCTCCCTCCTAAGTGTAAATCAGGCAGCAGAAACTCTGCGAACATGGCAGTAATGTTACAAGCTGTATGCTGGCTGCAGAGAGAAACCAAGAGAGGAGGCTGTGTGTGTGTGTGTGTGTGTGTGTGTGTGTGTGTGTGTGTGTGTGTGTGTGTGTGTGTGTGTGTGTGTGTGTGTGTGTGTGTGTGTGTGTGTGTGTGTGTGAGTGAGTGTGTTGCCCTGTGGGAGGATCGGTGTGTGTGGGTGTCCTGCTGGTTGTGTAACCAGCGATGGAAGTCATAGACGAGGGATGTGTGGGAGGGATGTGTCATCCCCATCACTCCCAGGTCGTGTCAACTGTGAAGCGTTGGACTTCAGAGGCCGCGGTGCTATATTTATCCCCACCGCTCTGTCTAAAGCCCGGCGTTGTAAAACACTTTGTGTAGGCATGTGCATAACAAAATGCGCTGTGCCCAAATATGCATGTAAATAAATCCACAGGAGCACCAGGGTTGGTTTTATAATTACAGTTTAGGAGTTGTTGTTTAAACATAAGGTAAATATCCTAATTAGAATATTACTCCCTGTTGGCTTTATTTATGATATATTTGTAATGATATCTATATGGACAGATGGATATCTATTTGGACAGACGGATGGATGGATGGTTGGATGGATGGATGCATGATGGATGGATGCATGCATGGATGGATGGATGCATGGTTGGTTGAATGGATGGATGGATGGATGCATGCATGGATGGATGGATGGATGGATGGATGGATGCATGCATGGATGGTTGGATGGATGGATGGATGGATGGATGGTTGGATGGTTGGTTGGTTGGTTGGTTGGTTGGTTACAGTATAAAACCTTCAATTTAAATACTCTCCTGAAAACACACACAGTCAATAAGTAGTGGTATTTATTTGAGGCTGTGATGCCATTTCACAACAAAATTCCTTAAAGCGGATATTTGAAAATGTATTATAATTTATTGTCTTTTCTCAGCACATGTTAATCGGGGGGTCAAGGGTTTCTCCCCCAGATAATTTTAACATAAACATTTTTTTATTCATGAACTTATTTTTAAAATGTCTTGAAGGAATATAATCGACATTTTTTTATATTTTTATTTTGTAACTAATCATTTAATACTTATCTTTTACTCAATGTAATTTCCCTAGGTCTACTTTTTTTCCTTTAATATTGTCACTGCTAAGTCAATCGGTCAGTCCATTTTATAAGTATGGTATTTTTGTACTCTTATTTATTTACATTTCTTAGCAATATATTGTGCTTAACATGTTGAGCATTTTTGAATATTAGAGGGGTGTTTGTCCCATGAATATATATGACATCCTTTCTCTCCTTTATAAAGCTGTGTTTATTGCTGTCAATGACTGACTTGATATATTTACTTGGTACAGTTTGGGTATAAAAGGTATTCTTATATAAACCCTGTTTTGCCTCAGAACCTAGGTGACCCTGAAGACCACCTGCACGACTGCTGGAGGAGCAGGTGCTGGAGGCTGGAGACCCTGAACGACGAGCTGCTGGAGAAGGAGAGGCAGTGGGAAGCCTGGAGGTCGACTCTGGAGGACGAGAAGAACCAGGCGGAGAGGAGAACCAGAGACATCCAGAGAATGCTGGACACTGAGAAACAGAACAGGTTACTCACGTCCACTATTAATGACATTTATAGACTACATTTAATTTAACGT
>NW_011340174.1:0-2249 GCF_000735185.1 Notothenia coriiceps | reverse complement strand
TTCTTACATGTTGAACTCAAATACCTGTACTTTCTACTTCTCACATGTTGAACTCAAATACCTGTACTTTCTACTTCTTACATGTTGAACACAAATACCTGTACTTTCTACTTCTTACATGTTGAACTCAAATACCTGTACTTTCTACTTCTTACATGTTGAACACAAATACCTGTACTTTCTACTTCTCTCATTTTCCAAACAGGCTGGTTCCTTTAGTCTGAATGTGTGTTTGGTGGCGTGATCATTATTATTTAGAGTCATTGCGTGCCTATTGATTTGAACACGATCCGTGTATCCATCATTTCCTGGTCTTCTCTAAAGAAGAGGGACCAATGGAAACGTTGTCATGTTGCCGTTGTTCAGCATGGAAACATTCATTAGCTAACAATGACATTATTGTTCTATTAATATAAAGGGAGGTCAGGTACTCTTTAAAACAGCTGCTAGTTATGGGTACTTTTTACTGAAGTACATTTCAAAGCCTCTTTACTTTGACTTGAGTAAAGAAGTTTAGTCAGTACTTCTACTTTCACCAGAGTATTTTTAAACACGAGTATCTGTACTTCTACTTGAGTAAAGGATGTGTGTACTCTTACCATCTAACCGCAGTAGGGTTCATGGTGTTTGCTTGTTGGAGCTTTTCCACACATCCATCCAGCCAGATATCACTCAGTTAACCCTCATGACCTCCACTTCAAGAGTTCAAGGCTTTTATTGTCATGTGTCCATAGCTACAGTGTAGATGTGACAATGAAGGTCAAACATTTGTTTTAGGGAAATCAAAACAATGTGCTGAAAGACGCTGATATACTATATAAAGTCTACCTGAAGCAAAGCACTTTATTGATAATCCAGTGCATTTAACCACTTTCACATTACAGTCATTTCATCCACTGTTATTATAATAAAATATTTTTGAATACTGCTTTCATAAATGTCACTGTGAATGTAGCGGGTTAGCTAATTTGCTAATTTGCAGTGTTAATGCAACTATGACGCTATCATAATTTAATAGTTGATATTTGACATAAAAATAGGTACTATTTACGTATCTTTTACAACAAAAACTGATATTTTATCGCTATTAATCTATCAGACATTTTACCACGACTAAATCTGAATATTTCAACACCTAGCCTTAGTTTCAACACAACAATTAAAATAGAGAAAAAGATGAAAGCTGTAATTATAATTCTACTTATTTTGATGTTAACTTCTCAACAAAGCTATACAGTGTGATAATTGGCAGTTATTTTACAGTTACTGCCAATAAAAACCTTGCATTTCACACATTCCTGTCCAATTTGGTGCTTAATTAACCTTTTATACTCAATTTAGAATGAGTGCAATCATTTCTTGTGCAATTCGACACGAGTACCATTGAGCACGCCCGCCACTTATGAATTAACTGTGATGCAGAATTTGTATCCATTAACGTCCTTCACACCCTGAAGTGAGAGTCGATAGCAGAAGCACTTTTTAAATGACACACTTGTTTCAATTATATATTTTTCAAAATGGGATTTGCAGCATTTAGTATCAGTGCTGTTCAGAATAACTGTTTTATAGTCAATGAAATAATGGTGTTGTAAAATAAACCTGATCTATTCAAATGTGGTGATGCCCAACATTTTCCATATGACTCATAAGGCGCTTTCACACCAAGTACTTTGCGGTACTTAGTTCCCGGTACTTAGTTCCCGGTACTTAGTTCCCCCGAAGTTCCTGGAACTAAAGAGTAGATCGCGTTCACACCGGAATAAGTCCCTGGGGGTGGATTAGGCAAATTAAGCCGCTGACGTCACTTCGTCTTCTTCTCCTGCTTTGGGTTTACTGGCAGGCCGCAAACAACTTCACGTCGTATACTGCCACCTGAAGTCCCGGAGTCCCCCGGAGTTGAGTTTTATTTTGTGTTGCCATGCGTTAGTCTCTCTCCGTTGGTGCGCTGGGATAATGCTAATGCTAATAATGCTAATGCGAGCAAATAAAATGGCGGCTTCACAAAAACTTTTCAGAGTTTTAAGGGGCGTGGTTTGCAATTCGCCCAGCCAATCAGAAATTGTTAGTGTAGCCGACACACCCACAAACCTTTTCCTCCCCAGGAAAGCACCACCTCTCTAGCAGGGACTATCTGGGGCTGAAAAGGTTCGCGCAAACCAAGTTCTAGTTCCAGATCTTTTTGGTGTGAACGCAAAATCCCAGGAACTATTGGAACTATTCCTGGGAAAAGTACTCCGGTGTGAAAG
>NW_011340173.1:0-1681 GCF_000735185.1 Notothenia coriiceps | reverse complement strand
CGTCAAGTTACTCCGTTCTCCGCTTGTAATTATGCCGTTACAAACTTCAAAGTTGTATTTATCATCTGAATTTGCCGAAACAAGTTTAATATTCTGAAAGCCAAGACTTTGTTTTTTTTAAATCAGATGAAGACAAACTGTAACGGACCTTGCTGTGTTATCTATGATTACTATACGTCTTACATTAATAATTTCAGTGGAGGGAGGGGGGCGGCGCTGTGGAACAGCAGAGTGGCGAGGGAGAGCTGTTGTCTTCCCTTTACAAGCTTCAAAAATGTATTTATCGTGTGATTTTGGAAATGAAAGTTTCATATTCTGAAAGCCAAGACTTTGTTTATTTAACTCTTTTTTTTAACACACACGAAATAAAAAAATAAAAAAATTATTTTTTTTTTTTTTTATTTGTCTCATGATAGGCCCCCGATCTCCGTAGGCCCCTGGGCTTCAGCCCAGGTCAGCCCGTGCATTAAGGCGGCCCTGGGGATACCCGGAGATGACAACAACAACCGGAAGTTACAACATGCTTACCGCAATAGTGGTCCGTGTAGGTAAACGGTTCGCTCGTCACGCAAGGTATCACATGACATGAAAGGGAGCAAGGTCATTGGACAGACAAATTACAAATTAATTTAGGTTGCTTGGTTACTTTGAAGACTGCTTGAACCGGTCAATGCCATTGAGCAAAATAAAATACAAATATTTGAAATGTTTTTTGCATAGGCCCCTGGCAGGCTCTAGGCCCCGGTACGTTGCACCGGCTGCACCGGCGATAGTTACCCCACTGGTTGGGTTACACTTCTAGAATGCCAAGTAGCAATTCTGGAATAGCGGTTTATACTTCTAGAATGTCAAGTTACAATAGTAGAATGCCAAGTTACAATGATAGAATATGGATTTATACTTCTTGAATGTTGAGTTACACTTCTAGAATTCCATGTTACACTTCTATAATGCCAAGTTACAATTCTAGAATGTCAAGTTATAATTCTAGAATGTTGAGGTACACTTCTAGAATGCCAAGTCTAGAATGTTGGAATGAAATGGTTAGGTCAATACGGTCAATACAAATAAACTTGCCTGCTCATAAACACAAGTAGTTGTCAACGATGAACAGAAAAACCTTTTAGTACCCAACATTTTGTTTTGAACAGAAGTTTTAGTTTGCTAGTCCACAACTTGAATGAAAATCATTGTATCTTATTATTTTTGCCTCCAGACCATTTCTACTTCAGAGAAGAAAGTCATGAAAATAATCTGTATCTGTGTGTGACAATCCTGTGCAGTTCTTTCTGTTGAATAGTGGCATATACACGATTCAGAGCTCAGTCTCCTTTCCCTCGAACACGTAGCAGTCTTTTGGCCATTCTCTCTCCTCCAGGACTTTGTCATCTATCTCTGGGAAAGATGTATTCACCTCGGCTGCATAGTCTCTGGCAAAGATCAGTGTCTGTGAAGGGAGCAGAGGGTGAAGGTTGCTTCATTAAATTTCACAGCTTTCATGATCTTGGACAAAGTCTGGGCAATATTTAAGTTAGACACTTAATTACATGTCATTTGTTAGACGCTTTTATCCAAAGCGACTTACATACAGTACTGTGGACAATCCCCACAGGAGCAATCTGGGGTGAAGTGTCTTGCCCAGGGACACAACGAAATGCTGACTGCAGTGGGACTCGAACTT
>NW_011340172.1:0-3762 GCF_000735185.1 Notothenia coriiceps | reverse complement strand
CCCCCCCCAATTTTGCATTTTCTAAAGTCTAAAGGTTGGCAAGTATGATTGACACATGCATTATTTGTGATTCAAATAATGGCTGTTGGTAATGTATTAGCGACCCCCACAGACGTATGATTTCACTGCGTCCGTGGGAGCTCAGACCCCTCCTTATGGGAGCTCAGCTCCCATTGGCTCCCACATAACTCGAACCCTGTTCATAATGTTACTGAGGCTTTTATGTGCAGTGTTGTTAGAAGATGATAAATCACACACTGACTGATAAACCTTCCATTGTCAGTAAGCATGAATAACTGAATCATCTTGGTGACTTGCCAATTTGCAAAACATTATTTTTACAGATAGCATAGGTTAGCATTAAGAGGAGCTGTGGGACTCAGACTTTCTATTGGATGAGTCAGCATGTGTTAACAGGAAATAGTCCTTTAGATAGAGCAGCAGAACGTTTTGCACCATTTCCCCCACCCACTTTCACCCATATGAATATGTGTTTGTCATACTCAAATATGTAGTGTGGTTAGGGTTATTGCATCAGGTTAGCAATACAAGATGTGTCATGTGTTATTTATGTGTTGAGTAATACCAGAGTGCTTTCTTTAGCTTGATGAGTGTGATCAGCTGTGACCAGAGAATGTGTCTTTTTTGCATTTAAGATCAAATCGACGCTTGTTCTCTGTCTTAAATCATTATGATGTCTGTCTATTTAAAGGCATTTGAAGAGGTTCGATGAATCTCGATGAATCTTAGTATTTGGCAAAATAGTTGCAGCCCTCACATACTTACTGTAGAGAACAACAATGGTCTTAAAGCAGGAGAAGATACTAAAATATCTTCCTCTGCACTGAGTCAGCAGGTGTAGGCGGGTGGTGTTTGTTTTGTTCCTGTTTGGATATGTGTGTTATCATACAACGTATCTTAAGTCACTCTATTCTGTACAAAACAACAGGGCAAAGCAAGACAGTAGAGTAATGAGAAACTATCTTCATTGGACAAGTCAAGCAACTTGTGTAACTCTTTGTCTTACGATAAAAAAAAGTAGATAAAAAAACAGAATATTGATTTTGCAGTATCGGTACAATTGGGATCTATGGAGCAGCCATAATCCAATCACTTGCGCTGTGTTCAAAATGGTGTTTCAGAATCCCTCAGCAACAACAACACTTAAATCAACGTTAAAATAAAGCTGTCAGATGTGTAAGAACATTTCTCTTTGGTTAGATTGTCAGTGGTTAACCCAGTCTGATACGTTTGTTAAAATCAGGAGATGAGAAAGGGCTCGAATACCTGCCTGAAATGTGTCTGGTTTCAACACTTGTTGCGATAATGAAACATGAGCATTTCTCTTTACAGATGGAAAGGTTAATGTTGTTTACCAGATTTTGTTTGATTGTTTTGAAGTTAGTTTCAGCGCCACACACATATCTCTACATCTGAATATTCCTGGGAAGATCTCTGCTCCAGTGCACCTGATAGAGAAAGGAACAAGAAGACAGCTGTTAGGAGGAAAGTGTGAAATCATTTATCATGGAGGTAGGTGGTGGAGAGGCCGGGGGTGAGGAGTCGTCCCCTGGGGCTCTGATCCTGTCTCAGAGCGGGATAATAAAACCGTTACAGCCATTAACCCAGCGCCTCCGTGTGGGCGGGACCTAACATCTGAGGCTCTGCAGAGACATGGAGGAGGCAGCTGTCACTCAGGAATCACTCTGACCTCCTGACCCTCTGGAGCTGGAGTGTTGTATTTGGCAGATTGCTGGCTGTGCCTTCTTGGAAAGCTGTTAAGGGCTTTGATGCATCACCGGATCAGAGACATGCTTAGATGTTACAGACCGTATTGTGGAAATGAATGGGTTTAGATAACAGCGAGGGGCCGGTGTCCACACAGAGCCTTTTTATGAGGGCAAGTCAATTGCTTGGGCAAGTGTCTCAAGACAACAACCCAGCGTCTGTGCTTCTAAATAAACATAGTTCAACCTTTCAGAAAAAGCAGATTTGTTGAATACAAAATGTGTTAAAAACTAATGTCAAACAAATGTATCGTAGAATAAACGGAAAGTAACATCTAACGGGGTGATGTTAGTCAGTTAGACAGTTTTTAAGATATCGTGGTCGGAAAAACAAGGAATGTTTTTTTAAAAGAAAAGCTGGAAGGAGAGGCACTAAAGATTGAAACCATGAATCATTATATGTATGTTAATAAACAGGTTCCAAGTGTTAATATTAACTTAATATTTCAGCTTTGAATTACAACAATTACGTGGAACGGTTGACAAAATAAATGTAATTCAAGTCATCTCAATGTTTTAAGTGAGATGACATCTTAACGGCCCCTACACACGGCGGGCGTGTTTGAAGCTCGACCAACAACCAATCACATTCATCTCCTGCCCCGGACACACAAGCACGCGGTTTTGATTGGCTAGAGCTTTTACTGGCATATGATTTGATTGGCTGACGCTTCCGTGGAAGCTTCAAAAGTTGAACATTGCTCTACTTTTGAATGCAGTTCGGCAAAGCGTGAGGTCAGAAGCGTTTGTAGGGGCCGTAACAGTGCAGAAAAAGCATCATGTAATACAGCTGAGAGTTAAATTGGATAAGATGTATTATCATAAATATGGTTGGTCTAACAGCAGGAGCAAGATTTGTTTTTGTTTTAGATTTAGTGTAAATAATAGGAGTTTCTACACGGCCTATTTTCCACATTGGTGATAGATACTGGAAGCACTAGAATAGCAAATTAAAATCTTACATGTTTGCCAATGATGTTTTTAGGTGAGCTTTCGGAATAGTCACAATTTAGCTTCCCAACAAAACATGCAAACACATATCGCAGGATTAAAGGCTTAGCTTTATCTTGAAATAAGTGTGTAATAAGAATAGGCTAACAAATGACCAATGACTTGTTCTAAATGCTTTTGACTTGTTCTTTGTGTAACACCACATAAAGGGTGACTCATGCATTTGTTGAAACAGTACTCGGCACGGTTGTTCAGTGTGTCAGTGCTACAAGTGGCTTTGACAGAGAGAGTAATGAGGTAAGAGTTACAGTATGTTTGGATAAGATCTTATCTGCTCCTTATCTCCTCATTGAAGCTGATAATCATCATCTGTCAGTTTCTGTGCAGCTGTGGAAACAGAAGAGAGGCCTAGTGTTGCTAAAGTAACAGCATTTCAAATCGTTTTCAAAAAGCACGAGTCTCTTATTCGAGTAATCAGAAGGGAAACTATTTCTGGTGTTAGCAGATTATGTTTCTTACCACCTGGTGTCATATCAAGTTTTTATGTTTTAAGGCAGGCAAGACATGTTAGTAGGAGAGCTGAGTTTCTTGTTCACATGACAAGATACAAAACAGGTTACTGCAAAAAGAAAGAAACCCTGAAGCACTTGAGTGTTTCTGTAATGTGCTTCAGCTCCTCGTGCTCTCTGAGATGCTGTCCTCGCTGTACTCTATATTTAACGTCACCACATTAAACTTTAACCAGGAGCCGTGATTGCTTACATTGTGAAAGGATCTCATCTCCTTCAGCAAAGATGCTTTGCCCAGGATATCGTGAGCCTTCCTGTGAATAAGAGATGATATTGGATTGTTGAAACTGAGACAGATTTTAGGGCTGTTCCATTTTTTGTGGTAAGTTTATAGCCAAATAAAGAGTTGCAGGGATGACATCTTTTTGGCATTGCAAGTGGTTCGTAGACAAAAAGCAAATAGATTTTTCCATTTGGTTCTGATCTGTCATAAACCCACGTTCATGATAAACACA
>NW_011340171.1:0-2143 GCF_000735185.1 Notothenia coriiceps | reverse complement strand
CAAAAAGTGTATCTCGAGCCAGTTTCTCAAACTTACCACTAACCCACACCCGCTCCCGAGACCACATCACTCCCGTCCTCCAGAACCTCCACTGGCTCCCCGTCCGTCAAATAATCCACTTCAAAGTCCTCCTCATTACTTACAAAGCCCTCAACAACCAGGCCCCCCCCCCTCACAGACCTGCTGCACCACCACACTCCTTCCCGCAGCCTCCGCTCATCAGAAGCCAACATCCTATCCATTCCCACCCGCATCAATCACCGGACCTGGGGGGACAGAGCCTTCTCCGTTGCTGCCCCCTCCCTCTGGAACTCACTCCCCCAACCCATCAGACTGCCCTGACCTCACCTCCTTCAAAACACTCACCTCTTCAATCTGGCTTTTCATGTGTGATTGTTTTTGTATTATTTGACTTTAACTTTAACTATATATTTATTTGTTTTTCCTTTCTCTTCTTTTCTTTTCACTATATCTGTAAAGCGTCTTTGAGCACCTGTAAAAGCGCAAACAAAATAAATCTATTATTATTATTATTATTATTGTTATAATAATAATTGTAGTATTGGCCAACATAGGCGGTGTTCACCTGATTTTTTTAATCCAAAGCAATATATATCATATGCAATTAACAAAGAGGATACACAATGAGTAACTGGTGTGAAATATTATCAACCAACTACATGTCACTAAAAACAATTGTGAATTGTTTTAAATGTTACGCTGCACAATGTTGGTGAAAGTTATTTTCTGATTGTAAGCCACCTACAGATTAAGCAAAACATCAGGTTCACACTTTCAGATAATACCAACAACAATTATCTAATTTTACTTTACAGCAAACATGGAAAAGGTGGTTCAATTTTGGATTCAAATAAAAACAAAAAAAAGCAATATTTATTTTGTAAAGCTTCCATTTGCTCCATCTCCGTGCCCTGAGGAGTCATGCCCTTTAACGTTTAGATATAGTGATTTTATTTGATCAAACTTTTGCCATTTTGGGGCTTCTATCTGTAATGCCCTCCCTGGCTCCAGTGAAAGACCAATACAAAAAGAAATGCCACAAAATGATATTACAATGATTCACGAATACTAAAACTATGACTAATGTTTATATACGTCGAAGAAACTACAATTAAAAGGACATGATTGAATCCTATGCTTTAAGCAAGTGAGGAATTAAGTATTTTTCTTTAAGGTCAACTGGTATCCGTGGAAATGTCATCTCACCTTTTTTTAAATAGTAACTTCATTCAAAATTGGCATAATAATAAGTGACAACTTAATGAAGTTTTCCATCGATAATAACAAAGCTTTAGATTCCAGATTATGAGATTTTTCTTTAGCGAACGCTCAGAAAAAGCTCTCGCTGGTCTAAATGCCCCGGGGGTGCTAATTCAAATGTTGACCTTAAAATATTGATGTGTTGTGCTTCTACTGAGGACTGTTAATGTCTCTCAGGATTAGCCATCTGTCAGTTCTCCACTAGATGTGGATCTATGTTTACAACTTATTATCCTTATCACATCACATGTAACAGTAAGGAGACCTTTGAAAGACCTTGTTTTCAAAACAACGTTTACCAATATATGTTCTAGTGGGTCATTAAGTCAAAATCACCCACGACCTGCTGATGTTATGGATCAGTAATTAAAACCTACGCGGTCAAATTAGCAGGAAAGACAATTTTTTAGTTTGAAGAGGAAATATTCTACACATTTTCAGGTTCATATCAGTATTCAGTGTCTCTACCGTGACATGTCTCCATGTTTTAATGTTCAAAAAGCTCTTTATTTTTCTCATACTGCCTGTGCTGCAGCACCTATTTTCACCCTCTGTCTGAAACCAGAGCCCAATCTACTCTGATTGGTTAGCTGGCCGTCTCTGTTGTGATTGGTCAACCGCTTAGAGATGTCCTGCCCCTTAGACCCCGTTTACACGAGGACGATACGGGTTGTACCCGCATAGTTTCTCTTGCGTATAGCCCTTTCGTTTACACGAGGCCGTAACAAAACGATAGAAACGGACCCCACAAACGATAACGGGTCCCAAGGTGGATAGATCTGCAAACGGAACGTTCTGGTGGGTCAAACGGCTCCGTTTGTACGCCTCTACGATCATTTTCTGATAACGATGAAGCCATAGC
>NW_011340170.1:0-1474 GCF_000735185.1 Notothenia coriiceps | reverse complement strand
ACATTCATTAGCTAACAATGACATTATTGTTCTATTAATATAAAGGGAGGTCAGGTACTCTTTAAAACAGCTGCTAGTTATGGGTACTTTTTACTGAAGTACATTTCAAAGCCTCTTTACTTTGACTTGAGTAAAGAAGTTTAGTCAGTACTTCTACTTTCACCAGAGTATTTTTAAACATGAGTATCTGTACTTCTACTTGAGTAAAGGATGTGTGTGCTTTAACCATCTCTGGAGAATAACAAACACAGACTGATTGAAGGAATGATCATATTGTTGTGCAACAGTATAAGAGCCAGATCACTTGCGTCAAGTCCACCGAGAGAATATGTGTCTGTGTAAAGGATAACTGAATCTCACAGGAACACTTCTTTTTAGTTTACACAGCACTACACCTTTGGACCTTTAAAATCACATGTTACAAGATCCTATGCTCAATAACACGCTGCAGACAGACATTTAAACATTCATGGTACAAAGGCCTCTTTAAATAAACTAAAGGATGAAACTCAAGAGCATGGCTTACAACTGTGAGGTTTTCTCTGGAAGTTTTTCTTTGTACGATGTGAGGGTCTAAGGACAGAGGGTCTAAGGACAGAGGGTCTAAGGAAAGAGGGTGTCGTATTGTCATACTGATATTCTGTACACGCTGTGAAGTCCACTGAGACAAATGTAATATTTGTGATATTGGGCTATATGAATAAACATTGATTGACATGATCATATCATATCAATAATTTCAACACTAGCTTGTTCCATTCTGCAGGTTCATTTGTCAAATCCTTTGATTTCCTTTAGCCTGCTGAGTTGCTAATTGGAAGCTAATTGCATTTTTAAGCTCTGCACTGGGTTGAAATTATACCATAAGAATATATTGTTTTGAGAAAAGGGAACGCCACACAAAGCCCCACCACGGAGGTCTACCCAGCGTGCAAACTGTAAACATTTACTACAACACAAGGATTACTACATCAAACACAGAATATACTCGTGTTGACTTTGTTTGCTGAAGCAACATGCGTCGTGCTCTCCAGATCTCACTATGAGGACAACATGGATGAATAATGTATCGATGTTTTCTCTCCGTCTCCAGGGCTTTTACGCTTTAAAGATCTGCTTTTGCAATATACAGAACAGTCAGCAGCGAACGCCCAGAGCTTCATTTTTAATGCATACTGTATGTCGTGTTGTTCAAAGTGCTGCTTTGTTCTGCTCATGCATGGGACATTGTGTCCTGCAGTAGCAAGTATAGTATCTTAAACCAAGTCTCAAATATGCTACAAACTCCAGCAGGCAAAAAACTGTGCACGTGTCAACTCAGTTTTCGCATAACCCCCCTCTGCTATTACTAATAAGCTAATGGTTGGGTCACAAATAACGGTAACAAGTATAGTAACTTATGCCAAGTCTCAAATATGATACAAACTGAAGCAAACTATAAATCTTGCACCTGTCAACTCAGTCACAACATTGA
>NW_011340169.1:0-6090 GCF_000735185.1 Notothenia coriiceps | reverse complement strand
TACACAGCACAGTACATGTTCTGTAGCTACTATTGCACTAAATGGTAACACTTGAATACGTTATGCAAATATGCAACTTGTTTGTTGAAATGTTAATAAATGGGAGCTTCCTCAAACAGCCATCTCTTTCCCGACAATCCCCTCTGTGCACGAACCCTTACATATGGTAATTAAACATTAAAACACCTGCGGCTTATAGTCCAGTGCGGTTTATATATGTACACATCATTCAATTTAGCTGCTGCGGCTTATATTCAGGTGCGCCTTATAGTCCGAAAATTACGGTAATTTCCTTATTTGAGGCATGATATTGAGAAATCCAAGTTTTGTGCTGGAAAATAATTATCAGGTTGGAGAGATGACAGGCTGAAAAATATTTGATGTTAAGCCGAGCTTATTGGTCAGCCTAACATGGGCTTACTGTAATGTGTGGAAAAACAAATCAATGTATCGATAAAAAAACATGTAAAAATGTAACAGGCGTACCCTGGTGGCAGTGGTCTCTCCCAGGTTGTGGTTTTGGTGTTGTGGTCGACGTAGTACACTCTGCCATGAGGCAACACCCTCTGCTCCCAGCTGAAGAGAGAGGGAGGGAGAGAGAGAGTGAGGGTGAGAGAGACACAATTCACATTTGACGGCATCTATTCCGTAAGATATCTTATGAGTGCATGTGGGAGAGAAAATCCCCCTGGAGGCTGATAAAAGTTTTTCCATGACGTTTTGATTCATCTTATGCGTATTTATAAATGTCACAATGACTGTGCTAAAGGGCCTGCTCGAGGTTCATTAAGAAGCTAGCTGTTACTTTGTCTTTGTCCCCAAATGATCTTACCCTGTGGGCAGTGTCTCTGTGGAGGGCTCCGTGTTGCTGTTGCTGGCCTGCTCTGTGTTGGGGGGGGGGTTAGGGCCGGGCTCTGCGGGCGGGGCCGGTCCCAGAGCGTCCTGACCCGGAGAGGGGCTGCTGCTGCTGTCAACCGGGGATCGGCCCGACAGAGAGGGGGGAGGAGGGGTGAGATGGGCCACACCCCCACGACTGCTCTCCAGCCCGTTAGACGTCAACTCCACTTTGTCTGAGAGGGGAGGAAAGAGTTAATGTTACCTGGTTATAGAGAATGCTCAAACCAAATCAGGAGGAAGAGTGTATATTGTTTTCTTTAGTCATAGTAGTAGTGTAATACTGTATTCATGTTCTACTGAGAAGCTCATCAAAGTTGGCTGCTAAAAAAATGCTACATTGTAGTGAGCTTTAACAGATATATTGTTATAGAGGCCAAGGCAGAAGTCTGCTCAGTGTTAGCAGATCTTTAAACAACCAAACCTCTTATCTAGCTAGGAATATTTTCATGGGGTTGATTCACACAACCATGACTCTTTAAATTTAAATTAGGAAAGATTTTAAAACTACACAGCACGAACACTTGAATAGCCTTTATTTAAATAATTATTGGTTAAAAGTTGTAAAATGCACTAAAAGCCAAATGTGCAGTTATTTGCCCTCTCCATTCATCTGACTGCGCTGAGACAGGCCGCAACAATGCGGATTGGGGGCGGGGCTTAAGCAACATGAGCACACTCGTTGGGCCCAGATACGGGAGCTTTTCTTCTCAGGCCATCTTTGCTTCATGAGCCACTGACGGGAATGAATGGGCCCCGCCTCCAAAGCTGTATCCAGTTCTCTTCATACGTCAAGGTCAGAACCCATTGGCGGCTCTGGTTTGGATCCAGTTCACAACCCAAACAGTTAACAGTTACGTTTTTCCTTATTATTCTTATTAAAAATGTATACCCTTATTCAAGACAACTACAGAAATCACAACCAACTGCAGCAATTTGATTGTGTTGATGTGGTCTTTAGTGTATTGTATGTTCAAAAAAGAAAGTGTTAGAGCAAAAGAGAGAAAGATAATAACATTCTTTCAACTCTTAAAAGATACAGGATATCTTCATAAATATTTATCAGCAGCATCTTTCCACATTCCACAATTAAAATCAGCGCTTCCAGTCTGAGTCAACCTGAAGTTAGAGTGTGCACTGTAAACATCTAGAGTGTAACTGTACCTGCGCTGCTTCCTGGGCTCCCGTGACTTTTGGAGGAGCGACGGTGAGCGACTGAGCCCGGGCCGGGGTTCTGCTCCTCACTCAGCTCCCCGTTGGTCAGAGAGCCCCCCCTGGGGCCCCCTGGGGAGCTGCCCTGTGTTCCTCCCACTGAGTGCCTGTTACTCCTGCAAAAGAGAAAGAAAAGCAGAAGATGAAGAAAGGCAACATGAGGGATGGGGGGAAGTTGGGAAGAGGGATGAGGCATAAGAGAGAGATGACAAAGAAATATGAACATTTGCAACATTTGGGTTTGTGTCAGATGCACCTTTTCCGAATAAAAAAGTAATGAAACAGAATAGAAATATTTATATGGACATAAGAAGTTAAAGCTAATAGTGTGTAACAAAAAGATAAAATAAAACAAATGTTTTATATCAACACAAGAAGTAGAAATTAGCATATTTTATAAATATATGAAAATGTACGGTGTTATACATTCATTAAAGGTGGGGTAGGTAAGTTTGAGAAACCGGCTCGAGATACACTTTGTGTTATATTCCGTGGAATGCTCTTAACATCCCGATAGCAATGAATATCTGAAGTGCTTTGACAAAAAATCTATACAAAAATGTCATCTGTGGAAGCCGTAATACTGTAAAAAGCACGAACAATCATCTGAGCCGGCCCGGCTAAAGTAACTGGATGGCCTACCTGCCTGTCAGCCTTCCATCTGTGCACAAACTTATCTCGTGCCCTCATTGGTCATGTGCGCGTTCGTGTGTGTTGGAGGAGGGGCTCTGTAAGGAAGTGGCAGATTTTTTCCGGCTGTGTATTTTCAAATTCTAGCGCACTCGAGCTGGTTTCTCCCAAATTACCTATCCCACCTTTAAGTGAAATTACTATTGCAGTAATTAATCATTCTAAAGGTTATACAGCCTCAGTATTGTCCATAAGGCTAGGCTTGGGGAGTAACAGATTACATGAAGCTTAATAAATATATATGTGTGTGCGTGCGTGCGTGCTGACCTGTTGTGAGATCCAGGTGTACCCGGGGACTCCTCACTCTGTGTCCTCCTCAGGTTGGGTCTGTCAGATTGCAATATCTCTGCAAAAAAAACAGAACATCATCACTGTACACAGGGATAGGCAGTTCGAGACCAGCTGTCAATCACAATGCATGCAGCATGTCAATCCGGGAGGAGAGAAAGAGAGGAGACTGCCCGCTACAAAAGATCATAGTTCCCAAAAGAGGAGCACTTCTGCCAGATGTGCAAATAGCACAAAGTAGAAACAGAGTTTTACAAACACTTGTAAAAAAAAACACACTTCTATAAAGCCAGTCAACACTAACCAGGCACAGTGTGATGCTGCTTGTTTTTACCTTACTTTTAATTACCATCCGTTTGCTTTTATTTACCGTTGCCCGTTTTGAACTGCCTCATATATTTTCCCGTTGTTTTTTATTAGATCAGCTATCAGGTGGAATCAGTACATGGGCTACACAAGTAAAGTCATAAAGAAAAATACGCCGGATGAGCTTCAGTTGCTATGCTAACATCGCCTGTCCTATACCAGAGATACTTTAATAACTGCGTTGGGAGGCCAAAAAGCGTAAATTCAGACTGAAACACATAGGAACTACTGCTTTCTAGCAACCCTGCCGTGAGTTAACGGGAAAATAAACTCCGGTGGACGAGCAGCACCGGGGCGGTCGGTAAATGCCGCTGAAACACATTAATAAACAATGAACCAGTGCACTCTGGGGAAGAGTATAGCGTTCGAGAAGTTGTTCTTTAATTTAATCTGGTTTCGTATGATTAAAAGCAACATGACCTGACGCAGTCCCCCATTGTGAGAAAATCAGCGTCAAAATGGTGATGTCATGATGCGCCACCAGGTGGCATGTAAGTTTCATGTTTTGCTGTTGTGCCAAATGTATCGTTAACATGTATGGTTAGTGTTCATTTTTACTTTTTTTTTTTTGTTGTAACAACATGATTTGGCAATAATATGTTGATATGGTCATGGCAATAAAGGTCCAAAAAACAGATGCAATGTGTTCCCTGTAACAAGGTTTATGCCAGTCCAACATCACACATCTATAATCAGTTTTTAAAGGGGCTTTATTATAGTGTGTGTAGTAGTGTGTTTTTCCATTTCCTGTAGTGTGTCATATCGGTTTTTTGTGCATGTTAATGGTCTGCTAAGGCTAAAATACCAAAGTTACACCTCCATTGGACTCCTTTATTTACTTATGTAACAATGTGACATAACCCACGCGCTTCTATTTGCTAGAGCTCCAACACATTGTACGTAATTGGCTGCTGCAGCACAGGCAGTATGAGACAAATAAAACCCTTTTTTGAACATTGAAGCATGGAGACATGTCACAGCCAAAGCACAAAATACAAATATGAACCTGAAAATGAGCATAATGTGGCATCTATAAATAAAAATATAATATATAAAACATGCCGTCTTGGGTTTGAAAATACATATCGATACTATGAAGTACGATGAGTTGGAAGTAGCTCATAAACAACAACCTCTTTATTGGGAAACAACATCTTAAAAAACGACTCCACAGATTTAGCATAGCAATCCTACCACATTGTTGGACTCATACAGTGGGGCAAAAAAGTATTTAGTCAACCACAAATTGTGCAAGTTCTCCCACTTAAAAAGCTGAGAGGCCTGTAATTTTCATCCTAGGTATACCTCAACTATGAGATAAAATGAGAAAAAAAAAAATCCAGAAAATCACATTGTCTGATTTTTAAAGGATTTTTTTGGAAATTATGGTGGAAAATAAGTATTTGGTCACCTACAAACAAGATTTCTGGCTCTCACAGACCTGTAACTTCTTCTTTAAGAGCCTCCTCTGTCCTCCACTTGTTAACTGTATTAATGGCACCTGTTTGAACTCGTTATCAGTATAAAAGACACTTGTTTGAGACAACCTCAAACAGTCACACTCCAAAATCCACTATGGCCAACACCAAAGAGCTGTCAAAGGACACCAGAAACAACATTTTAGACCTGCACCAGGCTGGGAAGACTGAATCTGCAATAGGTAAGCAGCTTGGTGTGAAGAAATCA
The DNA here is from genome assembly GCF_000735185.1 of Notothenia coriiceps. Classification (NCBI taxonomy): domain Eukaryota; kingdom Metazoa; phylum Chordata; class Actinopteri; order Perciformes; family Nototheniidae; genus Notothenia; species Notothenia coriiceps. The sequence goes on along the minus strand of NW_011340169.1, from coordinate 954 downwards.
ACTGTGGGAGCAATTATTAGAAAATGGAAGACATACAACACCACTGATAATCTCCCCTCGATCTGGGGCTCCACGCAAGATCTCACCCCGTGGGGTCAAAATGATCACAAGAACGGTGAGCAAAAATCCCAGAACCACACGGGGGGACCTAGTCATTGACCTGCAGAGAGCTGGGACCAAAGTAACAAAGGCTACCATCAGTAACACACTACGCCGCCAGGGACTCAAATCCTGCAGTGCCAGACGTGTCCCCCTGCTTAAGCCAGTACATGTCCAGGCCCGTCTGAAGTTTGCTAGAGAGCATTTAGATGATCCAGAAGAGGATTGGGAGAATGTCATATGGTCAGATGAAACCAAAATAGAACTCAACTAGACGTGTTTGGAGAAGAAAGAATGCTGAGTTGCATCCAAAGAACACCATACCTACTGTGAAACATGGGGGTTGAAACTTCATGCTTTGGGGCTGTTTTTCTGCAAAGGGACCAGGACGACTGATCCGTGTAAAGGAAAGAATGAATGGGGCCATGTATCGTGAGATTTTGAGTGACAACCTCCTTCCATCAGCAAGGGCATTGAAGATGAAACGTGGCTGGGTCTTTCAGCATGACAATGATCCCAAACACACCGCCTGGGCAACGAAGGAGTAGCTTCGTAAGAAGCATTTCAAGGTCCTGGAGTGGCCTAGCCAGTCTCCAGATCTCAACCCCATAGAAAATCTTTGGAGGGAGTTGAAAGTCTGTGTTGCCCAGCGACAGACCCAAAACATCACTGCTCTAGAGGAGATCTGCATGGAGGAATGGGCCAAAATACCAGCAACAGTGTGTGAAAACCTTGTGAAGACTTACAGAAAACGTTTGACCTCTGTCATTGCCAACAAAGGGTATATAACAAAGTATTGAGATGAACTTTTGTTATTGACCAAATACTTAGTTTCCACCATAATTTGCAAATAAA
>NW_011340168.1:0-2327 GCF_000735185.1 Notothenia coriiceps | reverse complement strand
CACACACACACACACACACACACACACACACACACACACACACACACACAAGCTTGTCTTGTTGCTCTGGAGTCCGTGACATGGTTTAACAGTCTCACAGGATCCATAAAACGCCCCCGAAGGCTTCATATAATCTCTCCTTTTTTTCCTGCTTAATAGGAGATAATACAAGTGTGCACCCCGATGAATCAATATGCAACAGCAGCTTTAGTTTGATAATTAATACCAGTGTCGGAAATAGATTTGTGATTTGGCAGGGCAGGTCTGATATGACTCTGGTCTCTCTTCCTCTCTTTCTTTCCAAAAAGCCCGTTCCACTCTGTATCCACATCCCATTGAACTAATCTCATTCATTTTTATTTTTTTTCAATAGCGCTAATTCTTTGACTAAAGCCTGTTATCTCATTAAAGGCCCCGCGATGGGATTCGATAGCATCCTGACATCTGTATTCATTCCCCCTCGAAATTAGCCCTGACACAAATTTAATGAAAAACACTCAGAACAGTGGAGATTAGACTTCATGCCAAGTGTCACAGAAGGGAGGAGGGGGGGGGGAAATCATCTATTTAGTTGTGGTTTCATTTTTGGAAGGGTGGATTAGCACGGCAGTAAGTGAGTGATTTTTGACCGAGAAGTCTGCCGTCTTCCTCTCTTGTTTAGACTCTTTTAAACTCAATCCATAAGTCGGATATTGAGGATGACTTTCAACACTCAGGCGGTAATTCATTATCAAACGCTCTAAAGGTAAGAAATGGTGAGGGGAGACAAAGAGGAGCACCCTGGCCCTCAGTAGATAAACCCAGAAGCCTGAAACTGAGGACGCACAGGAAGTGGATTTCCTCTCCCATCGACTTCCCATCCCGCCCCTCGCCTCTTCTTCATATCCTGCTCCTCCCTTATTCCTCCCTACCATCACCCTCGTCAAAAGCCTGTGTCGGCTGTGGATGATAATTCCCTCTGTCTGGAAAAAAAAGAAGAGATGAAAGCGTTCACGGATGAAAGAAACTTGGATTTAATCTCTCGTCTTTCGCTCTCTCCTCCAGTACACAGGGTTTTCTTCAGGAAAAGAGCGAGGAAGATGGGAATGAGGGAAGAAATAGAAAACAGGGGTAAAGCCTATTTGGAGGCCCAGGTGAGGAAAAATGGTGGTGGAGTAGACAGAGACGGATATTCCCTTATCATATGAATTGATTTAATCCACTTGGTGTCACCCATTTGCCACATACTGTGGATCTGAGGTTAAGAAAACTATGCTTTTCTATCTTATTTAGAACACTTTAATGTATTAAAGCTGCAATTTACAATTTTTTTGTGTAAAAACACACTTGTTTCACCCAATTAAATCAGTAACTGGGGCTGCCATATTGATATCATTTATGAACAGCTGTTGGAATAATGATCTTATAACAAAAGAAACTGGTACATTAACTTAGTTTGAGACTTTGTCAGTCAAACAGACCCAACATTTTCCATCTAAACAATCGTTTTATGTTAGTTTCTTTTAACACTAAGGGTGCATTCACACCAGTTTATTACATGGTTTCATTTTTCAGAAGGTTTAGTTTGCGTTCACAGGCAAAACTCAAACGAACTATAAACGTTAAACACAAGTCATGTGCTGTTCAACCATTGGTCAGACATTAAGGGGGTAAAAACGTAAATCCCGGCAATTTCTACCGGAGCCTCCGCCATGGAGCATCGGCACTTTCGGCAGGTTATTCTCATGCTGCTGTTAATCTGGAGATCAACAGACACTAGCGGCCCGCGCATACGATTATATAATCAGACAACGTGCGATACAAAACATTATAACACATATAATGAGAGACGTTCTGCAGTAAGGAGGGCGTTTCACCGTCGACAGGTGTCTCTGACTTTATGTATAGAATTTTTACTTTACACTGTTCAACACTTCATTCTGCTTCACTCTTTAACTAAACAACCGCGGATGTCTTGAAAGACTCTTTCGCTAAAGATTTTGAAGACATCCGCGTTCTTGTGACACGTAAATACTACGCTTTCTATATTTTGGTGCGGACTGCGTTCACACCAGCAATGAACCGCTCCAAAGTTCGCAAATAAGCGCTCCAAGACCACCTATTTTAGCGGAGCAGAGTCCGGTTGTTTAGTTCACTTAAGAGTAGGGTTGGGTATCGTTTGAATTTCCATGATTCTGATTCCGATTCTACTTTTCGATTCCGGTTCTTAACGGTTCTCAGTTCCGATTCTTTGAGGGGCAGGATACAAAAATGATACATGCTTCTTCCACCAAAACAATTACATTTCTTCGAGAAACTTTTACACAGGTTAGTTTACAGTAACATTC
>NW_011340167.1:0-3203 GCF_000735185.1 Notothenia coriiceps | reverse complement strand
GCTTTTTTTTTTTTTTAACGTTCATCAGTATTATAATCAAAAAGAGAAATATGAACGTTAGTTTTTACTGAAATGATCAAATCAAGTCAACATTTCACTGAGCTGTGTGGGGTTTGTTCAACTTTTAAAAGATGTTTGAATGGTGATATAGGTGTTAAAGACTAACGTTTATAATAAATACATTTGTATTGATTTTAAGATCTTTTCATAGTTCATACAATCATACGTATTGGGATCATTTGTATTAATGTGGACTGGAGGGAGAGGGTGATGAGCATAAGTTTTACTTTTTTATTTCAATTCCAACTTTTCTTTTTCTTCTTCTCATGAAGAATATGTTTCTCTGTTGTTCATAAAGCATAAAGCAACAGCATCAGAGCACGGTGCAGTCTCTAGATGAGTCTGTCGTTCTCATTATACATCCATGTTGCAGTCCGCTGTATAGAAAACTGTAGTTTCCATAGTTTCCCCACAGCAGCAGACGCACAAAATGACGTCCACTGGCGCATCATAAACACGTCGGATAGTGAAAGTGCATTCGGATTCTCTAAAGTACCGCAGTCTCTTCTCCTAAATCCTTTTGAATTTTCCTATCCACTATCCCTTAACCCCGTGACGTTTCACTCAGAGGTCAAGGAATAGGAGATAGGGTTAGAACTTAGGAGCTGATTTTTAAACTATCCGAACGCAACGTGAGAGAGAGCCTGTTGGCAGCACCAGGACGTCCATCTGTACATCTTGAAGTCTCATCACACTCCCTCTCTGTCTGTCTGTCCGCTGCATTCCTTCCCCAACATCACCTCCCTCTCACTGCGATATTTAGCTGCTTCTCCTCATCATTTCAGAAGAATCCACTTAGTGTGTCTCCCCTACATGGATCAGCTGTTTGCCCCAACAGTGAATTTCCTTCCCAAATTAAAGCCAAGGAAACATAACAGAAGATACTGAGAACAGCTTATTATTTCATTTTACCAGGACAGTTTTTACCGTAATAAGAAACGGCCAAACAGCATGTCTAAATGTAAGGCTAAAATACATGACGAGAATATTGTTGTAATGTGTCCCATACAATAAACGTCAGACTTATTTAACTTTGCATACTTAAAATAACTTCATACCCAATCCTGGAGCTCCTGATTCAGAGCTTTGAGGTGAAGAAATTAAAACTATGAGCCTGAAGCTGCCTTAATGTACATGAAACTCAATGTGCTCTCGGCGAGGTTGGGAGCTGATCCTTTAGATAAAAACAGATAGTTAGTTTTGTTTCTATAGTTACCTCCCTGCTTGCCAGTGCTGCTTCACACAGCTATACTCTGATTGGTTGCATGTCTAAAAGTCAGCGGCAATAAAGATCAAAGTTGAAACAAATTGAACTTTGGGTTGAACTTTTTGTCTACTTCCCTTGATTATACCATACAGTACTATTAGAGTGCTTTCAATGTATCTGACACCACTGGTGGAAAGCTGACTTCAATGATTTCAGAGGACAGAAAATGTAGCTGGGTCCAGATTTGTTTTGTTAATAAAGATTCCTGACTGAGTGAAATTAAACAGAAGCAACAGACATCATAAGAGCTGGTTGAGTGCTATTCATGCAAAGGAAAGGGCCTTATCTTATATCAAGGACAGTCATTTACTAAAGAAAGGAGAGTAGGTAAATATGTCCCCCAATTCCTGGTGGCAGCACCATGTCAATAACATCTGCCTTCCTACAATTACGCACCCTATTGTAAAAGCTGTAGGAGATAGATAGGCTGCAAAACAAAACATCAGTAATAACCTGAGTTATAACCATCCTTAAAATCAAAGTATTTTGAATTCCAAATGAGTGTAATTAGCTTGCAGGGTGATTATTGAGCATTCTGGTTGATTTCCTGTTTGTGGAATCATGTTGTACGAGTAATATGATCATGTTATGGTATACTTTGAACACTTCTGTTCACAAAGGAGAAGTGGAAATGTTTGTATTTACAATAAATGTATGTATTTACCTTATTCTATTATCTACTTGAATAATTTCAACTTGTCATCTGGCACAGTATAATAGCATTGCAACCAGCCTGCAATTGTTGCATCTGGTCCCCATAACATTGACTGTAACAAAAAGCACACAGACAGATCCAAAGTGTTCTGTGTTATCTGTGATTGTTGGTTTTGAAACAAACTGTTAAGCTCTCCGAGCTAAATACCAAGACGTATTACCACTGTGGTGAGACGACGAACTGGTGAATAATGGCTGACGAAAACCGGGTATATAAGCAGGTGTAGGTGAGTAGATGAATCAGAGTGACGAGCAACAGCTGAGGAGGTGAGTTGGCGGGAATCGAAAGTAGGTCAGCCACGCCCAGCCAGGAAGACAAAAACACAGACAGACAACAACAACAAACACAAAAAAGGGGAGCAGAAGAAGGCAGCATTGTCGATCCTCACAGTACCCCCCCCCTCAACGGGAGCCTCCTGGCGACCACCAGGCTTGTCAGGGTGTGCCCTGTGGAACTTCCTCACCATGACAGGGTCCATAATGCGTGACCGAGGAACCCAACAACGTTCCTCAAAGTTGTAACCCTCCCAATCAATCAAGTATTGCAAGCCCCGGCGCCTGACATCCATAAGTCGACGTACGGTGTAGGCAGGATGATCATCGATGACTCGGGGGGGAGGAGGGGGAACGGTTGGAGGGCACAGGTCGCTGGTGTGAACTGGCTTGATTTGAGAAACATGAAAGGTGGGATGAATCTTCATGGATCTGAGGAGTTTCAAGCGGACAGCAGAGGGGCTAATGAGGAAGGGGCCGAGAAACCGAGGGGACAGCTTTTTAGACTCGGTGAGGAGGGAGATATTCTTGGAAGACAACCAAACAGATTGTCCAGGGGTGTAGGGGGGAGCGGCATGTCTGTGATGGTTGGCTTACCGTTGATTTTTGGCAGAAGTCTGGAGGAGTACAGAGCGAGTGTCCCTCCAAATATTTCGGCACCGACAAAGATGTTGCTGGACGGATGGAGATGCCAACTCACTCTCTTCCTCAGGAAACAGGGGAGGTTGGTACCCTAAGGAGGCTTCAAAGGGAGAGAGACCAGTAGCAGATGATGTGAGTGAGTTGAAGGAATACTCAACCCAGGGTAGAAGGGAGCTCCAGGTAGATTGATTGCAATTGGCCACACAGTGGAGAGTTGATTCCAGGTCTTGATTGGCCCTTTCTGTTT
>NW_011340166.1:0-5608 GCF_000735185.1 Notothenia coriiceps | reverse complement strand
GAAAAAACTCCTTATATCCGTTAGCGTAGCTCGCTAGCACCAGAAGCTAGCAAGAACGATCTCCGGTACCGGGGCGCTATCTCTCTCTCGCGCACACAAAATGGCTCGTTTCAAACACACACACACACACACACACACACACACACACACACACACACACACACACACACACACACACACACACACACACACACACAGAGCCCAGCTTTAATGAAACACAGACGTAATAATACTGCATCATATTATTTTCGAATAAATAATTTTTCAATTTATGATTTTTTCTTTTTTATCTTTTTTAATTTTCTTTTTATAACCATTTTTCCTCCTGGTCTCTCGCGCCCCCCCTGGCATGCCTCTGCGCCCCCCAGGGACAGACCTTATCAGTGACTAGGTGCCACTAAGATGTTCATCTGGTTTGGATAAGATGTACTGGACAAAATAATTCATTTTCATTTTTAATGTTCAATCAGCTACATTGTAGATTTGTTTTATTACTCAAATTAAAGTAAAGAAATACAGTAGGCCTACCACTAGTAATGTCTGTAAAAAGATCCTGTGTTTTGTCTGACAGAAGGACATATTTGATTTACATAACATTTTTGATTTACATAACATTTTAACTGCGCAGTCTCATACAATTCTGAGACATTAATCTATACTTATAGTAAGGTGTCTTTTTACCTTATACAGTATAAATGAAATGCACACTTGACCTGTTTTACATCTAGATTATTTACTACATGAGTAGCACAAGAAGAAAAACTAATCCCACATCATTTATTTAATGCCATACAGCATTTAATTCTCAAGTATTATCTAATGATATCTGGGTGAGGATGTATATACGTGATTGTTACCAGAGATAAACACACGAACCAGGCAACAGAACAAAACAAGAACCCAGAACTAAAGTTCCTTTTATGTCCTTGTTGTAGAAAGAGGAGCATATGACTGATTGATTTTTTTTTTTAAACCTACATGGTTGGTTAAATCATACGCAGTCTTAAATGCTCTTAGAAGCCATCAATATTAATTCCTTTTTTTTTTGTGTGTGGCTGAAAACATGGTCCATGAGTGCATTGAACTGTACTGTTGAGGGCTGCAAAACCAAAAGAAGGGTTAGACACTAGCACTAGGGGAATGTTGAGGGAACTACAGTATGTACATAGGTGACTTAGGGTTAGGGTAAGGGTTGGGGTTAACTCTCTCCCAGGGAATAACATTTTGATAATCAATCAATCTTGATTTTGATATGTCATAAGTCAATCAAAATGTAACCCAATGGCACAAACTACACGTGTGTGTGTGTTTACAGGGTGTACAGCATATGACACACTCAGTCCTTAGACCCTCACAAACTCCCAAAGAAACCCCTCCAAAAAGGAATACCTCTCCTAGGACGGACAGACATGCAATTGATGTCGTTTTCTTTTTATATACTGCCTTGTCTTGTTTATGTTTCTTCTGCTGGTGTTATGTATTGTGTATTTTGTTTTTTGTGTGTTTGTATGGCGACCTTGAGAGCCTTGAAAGGCGCCTATATAAAATAAATGAATTATTATTATTATTGTTTGTATGGATTACAAAATAGATACAGTAGACAATCCAAATGACACAAATTATAATGTGAACATTTATAAAAAAAGATGGGTCCAGGAGGAATAGTCTCTTGGGTGCAAAAATAACAACATTGGCGCCAAAGACGAACACTGTTAATGATCCCGACGTAACCTTTAATACTGGCAAACTGCCAGGTGAGCGACATCCACCTCCCATTAAATCCATTTACAAAAGCCCAGAATGAATAATGGTACTTGGAATGAACTGAATTGAAGTGTCCAAGTGTGCTAATGCTAAATAGCGCCCCTTAATCTTCAGTTTTCAGATGGTTTCACTTTGTTATATATCATTTAGGATATTCAGAGAATTCTAGGGGTCACTTACTGTCAGTAGTGTTATGTCATCCAGCTTGATTAACTACTGTTTCCCAGAACATCTTTTGACAAGCCACACAGGAGGATTATACATGTTTTGTTTCCAATTATAGATGGATATATGAGCTCTAAAGTTATCCAGCTAGTATCTCAACACTTTAGAAATACCACTTATCTTCTGGTAGCATTGCACTCTGGTCTTTTGGGGGTTACTGTAAGTGGATTAATTAATGTCAGTGCATATTCAATCTGTATATTTTTTAAATGTCAGAGCCAAAAAAGGCCAAGAGTTCCTAGATTAATAAAGTTGTTTTAATGTTGGTACAGACTTCCGATATCGCCTGTGAAGGTCAGGTTATACTGCCCTTTCAACGGTGGGTGAAAATGCTCATACAGTTGAAATATAAGTATCGTTTTTGTATATCCCCGCAAGCCAAATTGACCACTTGTGCTTCATAAATTTCACCTCAGACCACACAAATGTCCAGTTATTCAGGGAGTGAATTTCTAGAAAAGGTTGAGAAAAAGGTCAGCCACATTAACATGCCTGCGTGTCAATCTCCTTGCTGCACGGCCCCCCTCAGTACGGGTCTTAGCTAACGTAGGGGGTGGTGTTCATGTGAGGTAAACATAGAGCTGCAACTGTTTACAATCTTTTCCAAATGGGTTAGAAAGTATTAAGTGGACAGGACAGGTGCTATGTGGAAGTTAAACAGGTTGCAGTGTAATCTGTTTGGGTCTCTGCCGTGTTTGGGAGATTGAGCTTCGAGCATTTTTCCAAAGAGAACAAATCTTTCTGGGAAAGAGAGGCAATTAGGAGAGAAAGGTGTTAAGGTGGAAATGCCACACAGATCATTCTCACCCATCATATGTGTGAAAACAGGACAGTTAAGTTGAGTAATTTTTCATGGTCTGTTACTATAAAATAATTACTGTGACATATTATCAGCAGTGGTGGAAAGTAATTAACTTTTCGACAGTAATATTTGGCCTGGTAATGGACATAAAACTGTATTGTATTACAAAAGCCACCTTTAATATTTATAAGGTTAAGTTATATTCACAAGGAGTAAAGCTCACACAGGCACAGAGGGCAGCTCAGGGGTCCTACAGGTGAAACGCAGAAGAGGTTAAGGCATCACCCATTAGACAGTGCCGAGAGTATGCAGCCAGGTTGCAGTGATGTGCTCGGGTTTCTGCATTTCAGAGCGAAACGAACAAACAACGTTTTTAACTTATGCATGCATTAAAGTCCNAAGAGGTTAAAGGCCTCGAGCCATTAGCCATAGTGCCGAGAGGTTGCAGCCAGGTTGCAGTGTGTGCTGGGTGTCGCATTTCAGAGGCCGGAACGAACAAAAACGTTGTTTAACGTTTATGCCATGCATTAAAGTCCTTTTATTGCTGCAAGTGTGCAACAATGTAGTCAAGCATAAGGCATGATGTTCTAGTTCTCAGGGACAGGTGGCGCAGTGGTCTGTGCATCTGATCATCAGATCAAGGGGGGTGTTGGGGAACTCCAGATCGAAACCTGCTCCCGCCGCCGTCTGTAAAGCCGTTGTGTCATTGGGCAAGACACTTCACCTGAACTTGCTCCTTTGGGTATTGTCCACAGTAATAACCATTACATGTATGATATGTGTGTAAAGCGCTTTGAGCATCTGGAAAAGTGCTATAATAAATGTAAGGAATTATTATTATAATAAAAATATATAGTATAAAAAGTACTTTTTATGCTTTTGTGCTTTTAACTATACTCCAATTCATGTATTTTAACACACTGTTGCTTCATGCATATAAACCTTTATATATACAGTCTATGATATAAACACAGGCTGATACGGTATAATGCAGTACTGTACTACTAAATCGAAATTTCAAGTATCTACATTTGGTCCATATTGAAAACTACAATGCTCTTACATGTATAAAACACGATGAAATAATAACAATTTTGATATAATAAAGAATACTTTTACTTTTGAGACTTGAAGTACATTTAGCTTTGATTCTGAAATGGGCCATTGTGCACAATAAGTACTTTTTGTTCTTTAAGAATATTTCGATCCTATACTTTTGTACTTTTACCTATAAGTAACATTTTAAAATCAGGACTTTTACTTGTTATGGAGTATTTTATGACCATAGTATTTGTACTTTTACCTAAGTAAACAATATAAGTACTTCTTGCAACACTGATAATCAGTATCGTTGGATTAACTCTCACCCAGGTGCCGCAGGATCTCAAGAAATTCATAATCATTTGTTAAATGTTCACTTTTTCGACATCTTGCACAAACTTTAAACTTGTTTGTACATGTAACAAATGCATGTATGCACATACAGAACATGCTCATCCATCCTCCATGTGTTTACATTCCTGCTGAGGCAAAGTGATGGGGAGAGGGGGCGAATGGCCGCTCTCACACAGAAAAACAAACAGGCAGAGGGCCGCTGAGACGGGCCGGATCTCGGGGACGCTCTGGAACATCCTGTCCCCCCCCCCGCTCCACTCGGTCAACAGCTCCAGGCTGGCAGCGCTGTGTCGTCCAATAAAAGCATCAGAACAGCATCAGAACCACATCAGGGCGGTGAGACCCCAGGGGCCAGGGATGTTGAAGAAGAAAATTCCTGAATTATTTGTGATTCCAAGAAAATAGATTTAGGAAGGTAAAAGACAATAAAGTTGAATGGTTCAATGTTCAAATATTTCCGTCTGTATTTTTGGTAAATGAACAACCCATTTAACCAAAGCTTTAAGACATTATTCCAGTGATTTAGAATTGGACTTTTATAAAGTTGTGGAACATGTGAAGATATTTACATACTGGGGCAATCCAGCTAGTATTGCAGGCGTCGCCTGGCCTGGGTATCCGGAAAATTCTCCCTCAATAATATTATACATTAACCGTGCTTTACCTGAACCTCATCATGACACTACAGTAGAAAGGACGGCAGGATTGTAATTTCCCGTGTTCAGTGAATGTGTGACCCACACAAAGTGTGTGATCACAATGTTATGTTTATATTTAATATCATTTTAGAAACCTGTTTAACAATGGACAGCAGGGGGCAGTAGATGGCAGGGTAACACTGCCGTAAAGGGGTTTGTTGTGATTTGCGCCTGCCGTAAACGGACTGATGTGGAGACGGTGCTGCCGTTGGCTTGCCATTCTGGCAAGACCCGCCAAACGAGCAGCTAAGGATTTCGTTGTTCATAATTTCTCCTGTTTTGCAGGTCAGTTTTGTATACATATTGTCACAAGTGTTATAAATATCCACGGTAGTGTTGTGTCACGATGTCCTAGTTTTTGAAGTGGTGTTTGGACATTGTTTATAGTCTTCAAATCTGCGTAGGAGACTGTCTCGTGGTTGCTGTGTGGAGACTGTCTCGTGGTTGCTGGGTGCGGTCGCTATTTTAATGTAGCATAAGCTCTTTGATCAAAGTGAATGCAAGTACATGTAATTGTTTACAGCTCCTGTACATTTTGTACTTACATATTTTCTGGGTTTATATCCTAAGTATTTTGTGTGTGTGTTTTGTATTATCTGTATGTGTTCTATGGTCAGAGTTAATACATAAATGCTTGTGGGATGTTGATGCTAGCACAGATTAGATTCTGATGCTTTACCTGGGAAGGTATTTAAAAGGGTTTGATTACAAAATCAATATCTGA